>NC_092074.1:9487500-9787500 GCF_039877785.1 Chaetodon trifascialis
CCTAAGAAAAGACTTGGCAGAGCGATGTAGTTATGTCATGTGTGGAGTCATTCTCAGTGTTCCTCCCTGTTCCTGCTGACACACCACCTCCACCTGAATGCATGGCAGCAGGCAGCGGAGGAGAGATGTGGAAACAAAAGGTGTGAGAGCGACCAACAAAAAAAATAAACAAGAAGGAAAAAAAAAACAAAGAGGGGTTCAAAAACAGAAGGGAAGAGGAAGTCATACTTTGGGCAACGGCGTTTCGGATGACCGGACTTTCTTGGGAGATATCTGTGAAGAGAGCAAGAGAATTATTTTCTTGTTTCCCCCTCTTCAGAGATATCTCCTGTGGCATATTGCTGTTCTCTGTTACAGGACTTTTGTGGATGTCTGATCGTGTATTTTCCTGTCAGCGGGACCTGTAATTGGTTCCTCTGAGACGAATATATAAGTTAGCGTGGTGATTAATGCTCACAATAGTGCTTTTAGTCTTGTTTTAGATGTGTTCATATGCAGCAAAGAGCTGCAGTGCTTTTAGTCAACCTTCAACACAAAAAATGAGCAATTAGTTAAAAATCGACATGTTTATGGGGCGAATGTTCTATACATACTATCAAGGTCAACAAAAATGGTGTAAGCAGGTGTTGTAACACACACAGGAAAGGGTCCTAGATCTTAAAGCTGAAGGGCAGTGGGTCACATGCAGTATGATGGGACCACAGACAGTACAATGGAAGAGAAGAAACACCACATTTTTAACATGTGTCCCTGCGAAGACCCAGATACAAACTCCAATATCTCAAGTATGCAAGAAAAGGGTCCTAAAAAAAACAGTCCATATGTTCTGCTACAACCCAGAGAAAGGCGCACAGAAATACTTTGTTGGTTTGGTGTGTATCATTAGCTACAGCCCCTTTTCAGTTGATCGAATGTGTCGATGTGATATGTTAAGAAGAGCCAATGAACAACAACACATCAGAGGAGACACTCAGAAGGTTCAGAGACAAGAGGAGACACAGAATCACAGTCACAGGGGAGGTAAGAGGGAGAAATCACACAGCCGGATGGAAAAGAAAATGCATTACGTTTTCTGAGATTGTGACATTATTAAATGGAAAAGTTCAATAAGGTAGTGTCTTTAAAGCTGCATTAAGCAATTTTTTACCAGCATGTGACAAACAGTCAGGTTCTTTAGGCTAACATATTAGCAAACATTGTCCTACTTACTTACACAGTTAATAGAAAAAGCAACAAATGCTGACCAGGCATGTTACAGTAAACGTCATCCTATACTACTGTATGACCACGAGTACATGTGACACAAATATCTCCGTCTTTAGCTGCTGGATGCTCAACTTTCTACATTTCAACCCTGTCCTTCATGCCAGTCCTCTGCCACTTTGCTCTTATGCGTGTGTTGAGACTCAACCCAACACTGCAGTCTGTAACGTGGGCTGATGAAGGGGAACTTCTGCATCAGCTGCTTTAAAGACATCATCACTGGGTGACCTGGCAGAGAGGGAGTGGAAGAAGACCTCAAGCAGGAAAAATGTCTCCCAGTGAGATATGGTGGGTGTTACTTTTTGTTTTACTTTTGTTATAAAACCACTGAAATGTGGCATTTTTGAGAACAGTCATGAAGTCAATAAACTGACTCACTTTTGTTTGCTAATATTAGCAACTAAAAGCTACTGGTCATACACTATCAGACTATGTGAAACTGGGTTGAGCAGGAGTTTATTTTATTGATTGTTTATTAAAAGTTGTCTTTTAGCTTTAATTCTCAGTGAGTTTGGCACTATGAGGAAGTCAATCAGTGCTACTTTAATATCTCAAAATTTGCTAAATGCAGGTTTAAAGCAACATAACGCACAATGATATGACTCAAAGTTCATATACCAGGGCAATCTGAATAGTGTTAAGTGGCCAGATGGCACCAGAGAACTATCTATTTTGCCTGAGATAAAAAAAAAACAACAACTTGTGTAACAAGGATAGAGTGGTGAGATCCAGCAACACTGAAGTGAAAGATATATACAGAGTTATACAGAGTGAGAAGACAAAGGTAGAAAAGTAACAGAAATAGTTTGAGAACAGTGGAGGATAAAAAAAGGAATGTGCAGATAAAAGTTCAAGTAGACGGAGAGAGCAGAGGTGTGGGTGAAGGTGGGGGTGGGAGAGAAACAGAGGAATGAAGAAAGATGAGTGATAAGTCAGAAAATGATAATGATTTGTCCCCAGTTTGATGTCCATTCACACTCTACCTTCATTGGTGCCAGCTGGATGGGGGTGATATAGGAGGGGTCCACCATGGGCTTGGGGCGGTTGGCAGTGTCCGCCAGGAGGCTCTGCCATTGCTGCGGCAGCCCGGTGAACTTCTGCTCCCGCGGATCGAAGCCTGTGTGGACCCGGTGCTCAAAGTTAGATGGAGCTGATATCTCCAGCCGTTTCTTCTTCTTGCCAAACATGCTGGAAAACCCTGGCAAACCTGGCGAAGCAAAGGAAATAGCTGCAGATTAACAGTCTAACTACAGGACCGACTGTTTGACTTCAGTGAAAAAAATACAGAGCTGAAACCCATCACTGCACATTATCTGTGGACTATAGCCTGAAAACTCTTATTTTGAAAGGCAGTGCAAGTTCTTGCCTTTCAGAGGTTTGGCAACTTTGTTTTTCAGTCTTCCTCATTCTGTGCTTCACTTCAGCACTATGACCTCAAATGCATTCATTTATATCTAACTGTGTATGGAAGGTGACACTGCTTCGAGATGAGTGGATGCAGAGTTTCTGTTATTAACGTAGCTTTCCTCTGAAAACACAACAGGTAAGCATTATATGTTCAGTTGCACAGGCCAAAGCACAAGCAAAAACACTCATATGTACGGTTCAAGGCTGTCTTAAGATGCCATTCAGCTGAATCTGTCATGCTTAAACCTTATTTTGCTTTAATGTCATCCATCCATTATCTATACTGCCTATCCCTTTCGGGGTTGCGGGGGGCTGGAGCCTATCCCAGCTACAATGGGCGAGAGGCGGGGTACACCCTGAACCGGTCGCCAGCCGATTGCAGGGCCACATGCAATGACAAACAAACATTCACACTCGCACTCACACCTACGGACAATTTAGAGTCATCAATTAACCTAATGAGCATGTTTTTGGTCTGTGGGAGGAAGCCGGAGTACCCGGAGAGAACCCACGCATGCACGGGAAGAACATGCAAACTTCACACAGAAAGGCCCCGCCTGACCCAGGGATCGAACCGGCAACCTTCTTGCTGTGAGGCACGCGCACTACCTGCTACGCCACCGTGCAGCCCGCTTTAATGTCATTACAGCAGTAATGAGCTCTATTTTTTAAGAGTGGACAGAGACTGCATTGCTTTAACTTAAAATCATTTTTTCTTGACAACACTTTGAACCACCATATGCAATTTTCCCTAATGAGAAAAATAATAATCGCATTTCAGGCTTAACTGCATATGGTGTTCAGACTTTTGATTAATCATCCTCAGTATAAAGCAGCTTGATAAGTATGCCATTAAAAAAAGTTTGGACCCTCCTGCTCAAGTTAACAAGCAAACCTGAATAAGCTCTATAAAACTTGTTTATCTCATGTAAAAATAAAGAATCATTTGTAGAGATCTGGTGCGCAGCAACACTTGGAAGTTGTCTAAATATGCCTCAGGATCTTTCAGTATCTCACAAACCATCTCTGAGCAGCCTTTCAATCCAATTCTGAGCCATACAGATGGCACACTGTGGTGCCCTGCACAGTAAGGAACGTCTATAAATGTATTAACACTTACATACCGCAGCAAACTAAATTACATTTAAAATCAGGCAATATTAAGAGAGATAACTGAACTGATGAGAGCCCTGGTTATCATAAAGTCAGTATCGTAATCAGTTAGGTTTTGCATGCAGAGCCTACAAGCTGCACAGCTGAAGTACCCCAGATACGTCAGACAGATTGCCTGTAACTACCAGTTTTAAACTGAATGTTTGCTTATATTGTGCTGCGCTGTTATGTGCTCTGCAGCATGCTAAGTTCAGCCTCATAATGCTGCAGGACACAACCGAGGAAAGAACAAGCAAAAGTGTCTAAACATGCTAGAAAAACCAAGTGTCCACTTTGATTATGTAACATAAACAAGAAAAAAAAACTGATGCACTGAAGCGAAGAGAAAAAGAAGGAAAATCATGCCAAGTTTAGGATTGTGGGGTTTTTTATGTAAGGTTTGACAGGGATTTAAATACAGTGTGTAGCCATGACCAGAGGCGCATCATGCATGGCAGCTGCTTCTGCCAGTGATTTTACTCCACTACCAAGAGGGACTGTTTGGAAATCCCATTGTGGTATTGGTGGTTTGGGTGGATGCATGATGTCCAGTCATAGCAGCAAAATGTCATGATGTTGTTGGTGTGGCAGTGAATGGAGACTATTGTGTCCTTCCCTTCTAGGAGACATTGTCCTCAGACAAAAACAAAGTCATCCTTCTTCCTCCCCCCCTTCTTATTTTCGCTCGCCCCCTCTGTTATGACTTTTGCGCAGATGTTTTCTGTGCGAGTCCATACCAAACATTCATTCATTCACGTATGTGTAGAGTACATGTGCATCGTGCACAAAACAAACAAACTCTGGTCTCTGCAAATCCAACGGTGGATTTAATGTCTAGATTGTCTAAAGGGGAGAAAAAGCATATGTTGCCCCTGTTTGCATGTGTCAAGTTAGAGCTGGCTGGCCCTGGCATCATCATACAGTATTATAAATATAAATGGTGTTTTAATTGTTTGACCACCTTTGGATGGTTTGAATGTTTTCTTATGTTTTAGAAAAACATAATTAACTAAGCAGTCATTAAATCTATGCAAAGGCATGTGTTGCTGAAGTTGCTGCAATGTAAACCTACTGAGCTGCTAATGTTAGCTTAGCTTTGACTCTTACATACTGTACCAGGTTCAACTGTGTTTGTGTCTAATATGTGTGAATTAGCAGAAGGTTTAGCAAACTGTCAACTCCTGAATAAGACATTAGAAACGTGCTAAACAGTGTTAATGAAGTCTGCATAGCAGTGTGCTAAATCAGGTTTAGTTGAGCAAATGACTAATTGACTTGTCAGTGCTCCCTGAGCTAATGCAATGACAGAAGTCACCAACAAGTTTATTATTTCTGAATGTAACCTTAAATGGACAAGAAAAAATATGTAATGGTGGAAATCTTTCCCAAGCATTTCCCTGCAGGAGAGCAAGACAGACCAAATTAGTGGCCTCAAACAGGAAAGATGGAGAGATAGATGAGAGGGAGAGAGAGCAGGGTATGGGTGGGGGCAGAAGATAAGACAGAAGCAGAGCATGGTTGAGAGGATAAAGAGAGATAGAGAAATGAACAGAAAGAGGAAACAAGGGTAAGAGAAGGAGACAAAAATGTAAAGAGTCACAGAGAGGAGGAAGCTGAGAAGGCTTAAGGCTTTTGTGATGCGTACAGCAGCATCATAGCACAACAGATTATTATGCAGCACACCGCTGCCTTTAGAAAGCTCAATGCTGGATCAAAAAGGTGTTAAGTCATAGATAGAAACCTCATCCCACAGGCATGTTTACACAACTCTGTCCTGTACGCTGCATTCCCTGTCAACCATGGTTTACACTGTAAAGACTCAAGGATGCACTGCATCGACTGCGAGTAGAAATATGGCATTTTTGTAGTAAAAAGAAAAAGACAGGGTTTACGTACAAACCAAAGTAAATCATTTTATATTTATCATGATGTGATCTAAATCCATGTGGGCAAAATAGTGAGATACAACTTTTAACTTGAAAACTGTGAGTCATATGAGTCACGAGAAAACTACATCAAAGTGCAGGATGCATCCAACAAGAACTTCCACGGCAGCATATCACATTATAGCCCTGAAGGAATAAATACAGCTGCTTATAGAGGACTTTTTTCAACTATGGTGTGATCCCACCCACTGAACTGTGTAATTAAAGGACCCTACCAATGGGTTTGCACCGTAAATCCTATGTGCTTACAACCTACATTTCAATTTCCATTACAATTTATGCAAGTGCTAAAATATGGTTGCATGCTTTGGCACATAATTGGCTCTAATGAAAGGTGTAAGCAGATGTTTGTCTTAAACACGCAAAGCCACTGGGTTGGTCCTTTAACTAACACAAAGGTAGGTCATTTAAAAAAACACGATTGTTCTTTGTCTTTCTCCCGACCCATCACATGGTCTGATTCACAAAAACACATGACGTAAATACTCTCCACAGGTGTCCCCTTAGATAACAAGCAAGAACAAATGCCTTCATCTTTTCCATTTTTATGCTGAGCTGCAAATCTCTTATGCAACGCCAACATGTCAGCAGCCCTTTTGGCTGGTGTCCACTTAAACCTGCACGAATCGACCTGAGGTTTCTGACCTTGTTTCTGTTTTCAGAATATGTACACGAGTTGGCTTCTACAAGATGAAACACTGACATGTAGGCATTACGCTGATTAGAGATGACATTCTCAAAATAAAGACAAAGCCAAGGATAAAGCCGAAAAACATCCTGGGAGAGGAACAGTCGGACAGAAGGCAGCGCTCAAATATTTTGTAAATATCGACTGCAAAGTTGTCTTCCGCAGTCACCACAATGTAGCACACAGTGACTAAACAGGGCTTGATCGCAGTCTTGCACTGAATCATCAGCTGACACACGCGGCAGCTGAAGCCCTTGTTACCTTAGAGCAATGTACAAACAAAAACAAAAATACCATAATGCCACATCCAACTAAGGGCAAGATTTGAAGTGCAGCGGAGTGCATAATTATACAAGTATCTGTGGTCTGTTAGCCCACTAGAAGTTTGGGGAAGTTTGTAGGTGTACTCCAACCAGGCTAGCTTTCAAAAAGCCAAAGACAACAATGTATTCCTCTGCTGTGACCTAAGCTGCAGACATCAGCATGCCCAGCTAACTAGTTAAATATTTAGAGTAGCAATCTTTCCATTATTTCTAAAGGCAAGCGGCATGTCAATAGCGAGCTATATACATTTGTGCAGTTACAGATTCATTTAGAAAAACACCTGCTCAGAAATAACCTGCTCGAACAGAAAGCTGAACTCACTGAGCAGTCGATTAGCTTGGGCTCGACAAGAGAGATGTTGCTGTAAAACTTTAATTCAATGACAGGCAAAACTGTTTTTGGGATGCCATCTTTCACCCTTTCTGTGGTCTGTAAGCAGCTATAGAGTAGATGCAAACCCCTGACCTAGATGGTACTCTTAGGAATGAGATTATTAAAAGCTAGCAGGGCTTAAGTCGTCTAGGCCAAGCTCAACTGCTAAGAAACACAACAACACGTGCGCACACACGTACACACCGCTCAATGCATGTAAGGCAGCAGATGGAGGTGCATGTTTACGCACTCACACAGTCCAAACTTACTCCTGCAGAGCTTTTAGCAGCTGCCCTCTCACTACATTGGAAACAGGTTTGGGCTGAGATGTACTTGAAGTGTACATGCCTCTGGGAATTGCCTCCACGCAGAGGCCAGAGGAACTACTCGCTGCACAGCTTCTCATGGCTGCCACATAAGCACCTCTTGAGCTGTAATTTATGGGCAGATTGTAAAGCACTTTGTGAAGTTTCAGACTAATGCCTGCAAGGTTATTCTGCCAAAGAGTAACAATGTCACTCTGATGAGAAATCGCACCTAGTAATATATGGCAGAGATTATGAAACTCCATTAATCTAGGTGTGTAAGACTGGAGTGAGTTGTGGCTGTGTGTGTGTCTATCTGTGAGTGTGTTGCATGTGCTCTCACTCATAAACCACAGCTCTAAGGGCTCTGGAGCTGAGTGAAGCTTGAATTACTAAGAATGCATGTTTTTCTGCCACACAAACATGTTCCCTTTAAATGCGTCAAAGCAATATATTTTGATGTCACTGTCACATTAATTTGTTGCTGTTACAAGACACATTACATAACCACACGTTCGCGTACACAAACCACTGGTTTAACATGCTGCACGCACAAAACAGTGAGATGTTCAGCTATGCATAGACATACGCCGACACACGCGAATTACATTTGTTTCACACTCCACATAGACACAGATATACACCAGCACACTAACGCACACATACGTAAAGGGGAGACTAGTTGCAGGGCAGAGATCCTGACTCCCAGGCTGATTTGTCTCAAAGCCATCTGTCACCATCTGAACCTCCACAGGCAGTTCCCCTTTTGTACAACAACACCTAAACACATGCATACACACACACACTTTACCTGGAACCTGCCCCACACTACAGCAGACTCTGCATGTGTGTGTGTTGGTGCCTGTATATACACTATTTCTATTTTTGGTTCCTAAGCCCATGTTAGCACTCTGCAGCAGCATGATGCATTCATGTGTTTTCCAAACACCACATTAAATTTGTCTCGCTTAGATTGTAATTTCGAAGCATAAATTGGTATTGAGATGCAGAACATTGACTCCTGCACAAATATGCAAATAAATTTCATACATAATTTAAAATCTAACATGAAAAGGACACAAGTTGCCTCTGATAAACAAGTTGAGGGAGGGGTGCTCTGCTTCATTTGCCACTGCGGGGAAGAGGAGGAGCTCCTAATTTAATTAAAAGGTCAAATGTTTCACAGGCAAAAACCAAAACCTGATGGCATTTTGCTCAAGGTGTTCTCCTGTTCCCCTATTCCTGAATGCAGGTTTGAGTGACAGAAAAATGAATAAAGTGAGGCAAAATTTATTCCTTCGTCCTCATCAATAGTGTCTTGGTTCTGTTATCCTTCGCCTCTTTTGTCCTGGTCTGCTTTGTTGTGTGCTGTTCAATTCTGTCTTATTTGCATCCACTTGTTCTCTCCAGACCTTATTTCTTCAGACAATTTAATTGTGCTCAAGAACTGTTTACACATACATGCATTTCACCTTCCATTCCCCATAGATGGATTTGTAGAGCAGTAAACAACCTCTGTTGAAGCCGATGTTTTTTAGCATTTGCGGTGTTTACAACACGCTGACAAGCTTGAAACATCTCTCATTCAAATCATGTTAAAAGACCAGGGATGGTCAGGCCACTGCAGCATGTTGAATTAGCTCTGATGATGTCTCTAATCTTTGTACTTTTCCATTTTTATTTCAGCGTACAAGTAAACTCATTAAGGTGCTGCTCCTACCTGGCAAAAAACGGACGGTATCTTTCAACCAATCAAAGTGCTCTGGATAAGCCATGGCGAGACAGTCCAGGACAATCAGAGCTTCCTCAGATGTTGCGCTTTGATGTCAAATTACACTCCTGATAAATCCATTATGCGCCTCAATTTTCTCTCAACAAAACATGAAACAGTGAGTCCCCTGCCTGAACCATGATCACTGAATGATTCCCTGGAGGAGCGACACTTCACTGAAGTTATCGAATTGACAAATCAGGTCAGATTCCGGACCCTCTGCAGCCCCCAGCGAGCTGCTACTACTACTGCTAGCCTGCTGCTGCTGCTGTTGCTGCTATGACTCTCCCTGCCTGCATGCTCTGATAACTCCCGATGTGAGAAGCACAGGGCACAAAAAAGTGCCTACGCCAGCAGCCTGGACCAAGGCACGGCCAGACAGCTTAAGCCCGGACCCATCCCATTTCACTTTCATTGTTTGTCTAACTGGGTTTAACCAGCCGCGTCCCAAACTGAGCACCCTCTGACCTTCACTGTCCTCCTCTCACTTGTCTGTCTGTCAACAGTGCTGCAAAAACAACAGGGAGAGTAAGTGTCCTCTGTGTTCCCACAATCCACAGGATGGTGTTTGTGTCCTGGCTGCCCTGTCAAACACACAAACTCCCACCGATGCCACTATGTGTGGATATCAACTTTAGTGTCAAGTGCTGCACCACCAGGCGCCCTATCACTGCCTCTTTCACAGAGAGGAGGACAGATAGTGTGACGGAGGAGATAAGATGGAAGAAAGAGAGGCAAACAGCTGGTCCAGTCAGCGGCTGTGACAGAGTCTGGCCGTCTGCCGATGCTAAGGGGACATTCAGCGGTGGCAGCCAGGGACGGGCCCTGTGCTAAGGGCAAACACACACTCAGACAAGCAGTGCAAGGCTGTCAGGATTACATTGGATGTATTTTCCCTCACAGACAGACAGAGACAGAGAGGGAGAGAGACTGTGTGTGTGTGTCGGTGATATGAAATATTCAGTGGCAAACAAATACACACACACACAGGACAAATGATCAACTACCCGCCCACAGAATTTCTATTTTTTGAGGTTTTGACTGTTTTATGTTATAAAACCCACAAACATCAGCGCAAATGAGCTGTGAAACATTCCAGTGAGTAAAACATGAGAAATTCAAGGTAGAAGTCAACTGTGTCTGTAACATCAAAATACCCAAACACTCTTCCTGAAGTTCAGACTATATAGACAGTTTCAGTATTTTCATAATGTACGTGAGCATGCTACTGAACGGGAACCCCACACAGACGTTTAGCTGACGTTCAGTGAAGACCTTCAGGGGACGTTCTGGGGACGTCTTTTTGTTTGCTGGGGTGTGTGACTGGCTCTGTCCATAGAGCAGCACACTTTGCGTCACCTAGGATGCAAAATGTAGATAAACATAGTTATTCAGTGCCTTTTTATTTGGTAGTAAACTTGCGTTTATGTTCGTAATGACTAAAAATAAAATCCTGAAGCGTAAATAAATGCTTCAGCTCGTGGTTACGCCGGTGAGACACAGGTGAGATGCAAGCCTGCACAGAGCCGGTGCCAACAGCTGCATCGATTAAAACATATCTGTTGTGTGAGCTGAGCGAGCAGGAAAAATGCATCTGATAAAGCTTGTCAGCAAAATTTCTGTCAAAATCAGTCATAAGGAAAGCTGACATTACCATAAAGACCAGCTTATGCTGAAGCTATAGTACTGACACATTATAAATACAATCCAAAATATAACCATAATCTATAGCCTATAATGCTAGCTGAACCTCTGCGGCTATTAAAGTGAAAGTAACGCAAGAGTAGTGCAATCAGTTACACATTAATCTACACAGACAGTAATACTGAAATGAAAATAAATGTTAATATGTAAAATATTACATTGTGAAAGTAACTTTGCCAATACTGCTAGCAACACGTGCTGTTCATGACAGGGCCTATGGCACAGTTTAGCTAAGATATTATGTCAATACTGTAGGATATCTGAAAATCCCCAAGCAGAGACAGATCTTATTATTGTTTCAGTTCATTGCATAATGATCTTTTACTGTGTGGATTGCATTCACTGTCAACTGTGTTGTGACATCCTTTGACACATCTCTTAAGATGGCGCTGCACGAGTGGCAGCTAGTTGTTTTGTGCATTTCTCGTGTTTTCTGTCACAAGTCCTGGTCGACCGTGCACGCTTATGGATGTACAACTGGTGAGACTTGTGATTTGCTTTTTACTCCTCTGGACCATCTAAAACAACATTGGGAGATCCCTTTAGCCGCAGCTCCACTGTTTACACTCGGGGACAGCGGTTAGCGCTGTGCAGCACGAACATACTACCAGTGGAAAGACAAGAGATGCCCGCGGAAATAAGGAGAAGGAGGAGGCGATGCAGAGATGGGGCAAAGTGCCGTGACAAGAAAAGACGGGACAAACCATCTATACCATCTCGTGGTATGGTGAATGTGAGATCTATCCCCAATAATGTGGAATAGCTAATGGTGCTAACCAGACTGCAGAGGGAGTACTGGGAGTGTAGTATCATGTGCTTCACAGAGACTTGGCTAAACGAACTCACATCGGACTCACGTGTTCTTTTGAATGGATTCAAATGCTGAGAGCAGACAGGAAAATGACGGAGAGCGATAAGAGATGCTACACCAGAGACAACAGAACACTGGACTTACTGTGTGCAAATACAAAGGATGCTAACAGTTCCTCCCGCCTCGCCCCGCTGGGCTGTTCCAATCACAACCTGGTTCATCTGCTCCATGCATGCATACCTTTGATGAATAAACAACCACCAACCATCAGGTATGTGAGAAGATGGTCAGAGGAGTCCAGTGAGGGACTGCTTTGACTCCACTGACTGGGATGTGTTGTGATGTCCATGCGGGGAGGACACTGACAGTTTGACAACCTGCATTACAGACTACATTAATTTCTCTGCCTGAAAGCCCTACTGAATGAAAAGAAGAGGGTCTTCAGATCAGGGGGACAAAAACGAGGAGGCTGCAGAGTTGTTTTTTGATTTTCTATTTTGTATTTTTTATTCCCTTGTATGTCTCCTTTGTATATTCCCGCTACTTTTGCTGCAGCCTGTAACACCCTAATCTCCCCTACAGGGGATTAATAAAGTGTTAACTTATCTTATCTTATTTTACACAGAGGTCACAGGGTGGAAGGTTCAATCATTCAATAAAAATCATCAGTACATTATTTAATACAGTGCAGGCCTGCAACTGACAAATATTTCCACTATTGATCAATCTGACAATTAAATGCTTGGTCTATAAAAAAAAAAAAGAAAACAATGAAAAATGCCCCAAATCCTCCAGTAGTGCTCAGGGTGACATCATCAAATGTATTACTTTGTCTGACTAATGGTCCAAAACCCCAAAATAGTCCATTTTCAGTCATGTGCTACAAACGTAAGTCACAAATTCTCAAATTTTAGTTCCTGGAAGCATCAGATGTTTGGCATCTTTGCTTGTTAAAGACTTAAATGATTCAGCGATTATCCAAATATTTGTGTCTAATCTTATGGCAACTGACCAAGCAATTAATCGACTAATCATTGCAGTGCTAAAATGCTAAAATAATATGAAATCTTCTTGCCTATCTGTGGTTTGTGGAGTTCTGATATCAGCCCTCTTGGCCACAAAGCTGCTAAAACATTATGGGAAGAGAGCATGTGTTTGATGGTTAAAAGACTTGAGCAGCAGACACACCCCTCCACAAGTGCTACTGGATATAAATACACATGCCACCTTCAAGGGTCTTATCCAAGCAGTCAGTCTCTCTCTCTTTCTGCCAAACACAAACACATGCAGAGGGGTAATGCAAGTGCTCTGGAGGTGGGGAGCTGCAGGGACAGCTGCAGACTAAATAGAGACGGAGACAACTAGAATTATGGCAGTTGAGGCTGATTTGGCTATGCTAAGTACCCCACTCTTTAAAAGCATCGATGTGGCACCACAGCTAATGGGTGGCTACATCATAACTGTCACAAGATGAACGCTTGTTAGAGAGATAAATGATAATATGATGATAATTCCTGCAAAGTATTTTAGCGCAAAGTGCAGGCTGTCTTTGGAGGTGTGATGTTTAGCAACATCAAAATTACT
Organism: Chaetodon trifascialis; assembly: GCF_039877785.1. Lineage (NCBI taxonomy): Eukaryota > Metazoa > Chordata > Actinopteri > Chaetodontiformes > Chaetodontidae > Chaetodon > Chaetodon trifascialis. The sequence continues at coordinate 9,500,828 of NC_092074.1, forward strand.
GCAAAAAACAGTCAGAGGTTTTGTGAAAGGGAGGATATCCAGTTCAGACGCCGTCTTCTCTCACTGATCTCTCGCTGTCGAGTGAGGGGATCGGCTTAAGTTGTTGCTATCTCCTCATGTGGTAACATAATGGATGAATATAGCAGGGAGGGGGCGACTCTGGGAGGTACTGAGCAATCAGGAGAGTTGTCTTAATGAGATCTCTGCAGTCTTGAGGACAGAGGAGTGTGTGTCGCACTCTGAGAAAGAATGTGTGCACATGTGTGCACATGTGCATGCGAGCAGCTGTGTGTCCCAGCACAACGACAGAAACTCAAACTCACTAAAAAAAAGTCTCTGGTAGTGTATTGATGAATTTCATGTGGCTCTAAGATGAAATCTCACGGGAGGATTCAGAATGTCTTAGCATGTCTGCCTCATGAAGAAGAGGCTCGTGCTTTTACACATCAAATGAGAGACCAGGATTTTGTTAAAAGGGGAATGGCTGACCAATGCTGTCCATCCATTTTCCACCACTTATCTGGCTCCCGTTCTTCTGCTGGACACTTTAGTTAGATTAGCCCAGTAGATAAACCCAGACATCCTTTTCCCCAGCCACATCCTCCAGCTCCTCCCGAGGCGTTCCCTGGCTGTATGGAATATGTCATCCCTGCAGCATGTTCTGGGCCTGCTTCCAGTTAGCAGTGCCTGGAATACTATCACAGGCCTGCCAGCCACTTTAAACGTGAAGGAGCAGCTTTCACTCCCATGCATCCCAGCTCCTAACCCCATATTTGTTTACCTTTTGAAAAATTGGCCCCGTTCAAAGTTTGCCAAATTAACTATCAGCTATTTTTGATTGTCACCACAGATAATCATCACTGGATTACCTTGATAATGAAGAATACTGCAAAGACAAGCCCTGGAGTTACAAGGAGAATAGTTTTTCTATGATTTCTATGAGTGCTCAGATTTGAGTTAGGAATCCAAGAATAAGCACGCTTTTTGTCGCGAATTGCAGACAATCAAGCACTAATGGTTTTAAAGTACCTTATTTGCCTCCATGAGCTGAGCGCCACATCCACTGCTGCAGCTCCAACTGATGACCAAGTTATGGATCATAAGTGGGCCAAATCATCTGAATACACTAGAATAAACCTGTTGTTTTCAGACCATCAGCACACACCTGTTCCTTTCATTTGAAACAGGGTTTGCCTTGTGTCTCGTGACTTTTACATTCACTCCACTATTCAATAAAAAGAAACTTGGGGGGCAACAAATTGTAATTTACCTATTTCCTACCACGTTTTTCTGCAGCCAGCACATATTAGTGAAAGATTATGTTTTTCAGTTCTCCAGTGATGCATTGTTTCCCTGCAACCCACCTCCTGGTCCGAGCCCAGACTTTAAAATATGCAGCTTTCCAACACATTTCTTCAGAAAGAATTTGCAGGGTTTTGAGATTTGGAATAATAACACAATGACACAACAAACAATAAGCTCCAGACTGGACCAAAAGGTACAACAAATACTACAGCAAGAAGGATTTTTATAAAAGTGTACACAGTATGTACAATAATATATCTTCTCTTAACACCTGTTGCTGTTTCTTGTGGTTTAGTTATTTACACACAGTCCAACATGCTGTATATCTTAGCCAACAAGCAAAACTATTCATATCTATTCAGTGCATCAGAGCCCTGACGCTGATAAAGAATGAAGGAATAACCATTTCTCAGTCCCGCTGTCAACATTATCAAGCACGTGAAAAGGAGTCTTGGCCATATGGTATTAGTTTCAGTGCCTCCGGGCTAACATCTGTATGCAGACATCGTCCACAACCAGACTGAGGAGACAAATGTTTCTTTTTTCAAATCTGAAAGAAGCCTTTTCATAGAAGCGGTCAGACACAAAGAGAACGATTGGCAACACTGCAGGGCACTCTGCGACTATTTGTTTATGTTAGCATCTGGGTGTGTGTGTGTGTGTGTGTGTGTGTGTGTGTGTGTGTGTGTGTGTGTGTGTGTGTGTGTGTTTGGGTGTGTGTCTATGTGGATTTGTGTATTGTCAGGTATTGATGCCTAGTGCACCACAGCCGTAGTGGATGCGTTTATATAATGTCAGAACAGTTAAGACGCTGTACAGGAAGCGACGGCAGATGATGATCTGACTAAATGGTATCCGGCGAAACAACACAACTTTCTCCTCTTTTCAATAAGTGCTCAGTGTTTTTTTTTTTAATCTATTAATATGTAATGCTGACTGAGCCTTCCCTGTTATTACCTGCCTGCACTGTACATATTTACCCACAGTGTAAAAGTACCCACCATCCTCCATTAGGTTTTATCACTGCTGCTGACTTGCTCCAGTGCACATTATCAAGTATTCAAAAGGTGTTAAGAGCAACAGACTGCAGCTAGCTCTGCTCCTGAGTTAACGGTCAGGCTAAGTGAGCGGGGCAAAGAAAGGTCACAAACCTCCTGAAGCACTCACACTTGGGGGATGACTTACAATCTGTATCTCAATGCCATTCTTTATTGGAACTGCTGGGATTAAGTGCCTTGCTTGACTCACTGTTCCCAACTGTCCCACAAATTTAACCCAATCACCCCCAAGTCTCCAGGTATCTATGATTTGATGATTTCAAGATGTATTGGTTGAGGCCACTAAAATAATGTTGAAATAAAGGTTATGTACCACATAGAAGTATGAAAACTTCAATTTCCAACCAGGTTTATTCTGGTTTCAACATAGATACCGAGACACATCAAAATCCTCACTTACTGCGTATACATGACACAGTACATTCACAGCAGCTGTAAAAACAAATTTAAAAAAGTCTACATCAGAGTCAAATATGTGTTGATCAGGAAAGCCTGATCAATCAATAGACTGACATACATGGAATTTGTTTTTAGGTGACGCAAAATCATTTTTTCCTTTGATAATCCTGTTCAAAACACATGTGATGTCAATATTAAAAGGCATGTTTACTGGAAGAAGTGTATTAAAAAAATACTGTACATTAGCGTTAATGATTACTATTTTAATAAGTAATTCATCATCTGTGACCATTTGTGCTTGAAAAGTAACCCACAGCCTACAGGTCATGACCATTAAAACATCTGTGCTTCCTGCTGGTGGTTTTCTGGACTAAAAGCACTCTGTTCTTTGAAAGCCTCCTCCTTTCCACCCCATTATCTACACAAGAATGTTAAACCTTGACTTAATCGTTCATTATTGATAGCTCGGCAAGAAGCCTTCCCTCCCGGTGTTATGGGAAAATGGTTAAGGCTGAGATGTAAAAGATGTGGGTTGAGCATCTGTGGAGCCAGCCAGCGCACGGTGTGGCTGCTTGTTTATGTGTGGGACATATTGTTATGTAGAAATGTTGCCCGGCTGAAAACTGCTGGAGCAAGGTGTGCGTTAAAGTGGACGACCCAGCACATTTCCTGCATGCTAGAGCAAGTGTGTGGATAAGGAAGTGTGTATATGTGTGTGTGAGCCAAGGTGCTTACAGAGTAGGAACAAGACAGCTATAATGAGGTCAAAACAGTCTTTTCTATGTGAACAACATAATCTTTCACAATTGACCATTCTCTAAGCCCCATGCTCTTTAGCTAATGTCGCTACACCTGTCACGCTATCCATCCTAGCACGGTGCATATGCAGGTTACAGTGATAACAGTACCGCTAGAAAGTCTTTATTTTTGAAACAATGGCTGCATGATTTCAGTGGTAGACAAATGACGGCTTCTCATTTCTAAACATCTGCATCAATTTTATGGCTGAAATGACCGCCTTGCTTGCAGATTTTACAGTTTCAGATGGAGCACTACTGCATATGTGTTTGACAAATGTAATGGTGTCTCGGATAATAAGTTTGGCTATGGCTGAAATGTAAAGTGACAGAGCTGCTAATTATCCACATCCTGATACAGTAGCAACCAGGACTAGCTTCCACACAGTCGGCAAACGCTCCATAGCGAATGTGCTATTGTGAACAGGGCCTTTTTTGGTTATTTTTACATAATCCACAACCCCACAAAACGTAGTTAGATAATAAAATGTTCCTGGCTGGCCTTGGAAGTAATGCTAGGTTACTAGTGTAGCTAATGAGCTTGTTAAATGGACAGGCCAATGTTCACAACTTATTTGAAAGAAGCTATACACAAAGTTTAATCCTTAAATCCTTCCTTAAACTTTTGCTAATTGCTTTTTTAAAATTAAGCACGTGAGGAATATGAATACTTACGACTGCTAAGCTATAATCGTAAAATTGCCATTTAGGGCGAGGGTTTAGCGAATGATCAACTGATAAGCGAGACACCTTCTCATTTGACAGCTTTTCTGTCTGAAAAACAACAGCGCAGTTTCCATGTGTGAGACTGGTATGGCAGGGGTCATGCCTCTGTAAAAGCTGGGGCAAGGCCTGCTATTTATGAGCTGGATAACATGGCTCTGACAGCATATCAATCCGTCACATTTCAGCCAAGGACACCAAGAAAAATGTCAGCTTTGACAGATGATGCAGCCTGGGATTTTCACCATAACAGCAGAGGACTATGCAGTTTACACCACTGCTCCAAGCCACTTCTAGTATAACTATTAATCCGCAGAAAGCCCCACACATGCAGCAGAGGCCGCAGTGTGACCTCATTTAAAGAGTAAAAGGTCATGTGACCATGTACTTGTGGACAGAGAGGAAAAAATAGAGAGCATGAGGAAATAGGGGAATAATATGGAGATAACGCTCTGCAAGCAAGCGGGTGAATCAGGACATCTAGATCTTGATTTTGCAACAATGACCATAAAGAAAGAGCCTTAACTGCCATCAGTTCATTCGACATAGATCATGATTTACAGCCGTTGTTGACCTTGTTGTCTATGCTAGCAGCTGGAGTTAAATCCAGCATTGTTTGACACTACTACAGCTTACATACACAATAGGCATCATTGAACCATTTTCAACAATTCCCGTGTCCAGCAGCATTACCAGCCCTTCATGGAGTGCCAGTTTTGGTTGAGGCCAGGAACAATCAGTCCCTGGGGGTATACTTTTATCAATGAAGTTGTGGTTCCTGAGGAATGGCCACTACTTGCCTAACTGTTACCCAAACCTTAACCCCAGTCTTCACCCTAAAATTTAATGATTTACATTATGGGGTCCTGCATTTGGTCCCAACAAGTATGGCAAGTCCCCACAATGTGACTGTATGAACAGATTTATGTCCCCACAATGTGAGTAATACACGGGTACACACACACGCAGACACACACACATACAATACAAGGGGTTATCTCAACAACACAGCCCAGTATGACTCACAGCTCCACCATTAGCCCAACCATGGGAGAGGGAAGATAAGTCTGGCCTACAAACAGAGCAGTTATACTTATAAAACATTGATCGGACCTCCACTACAGTCTGTGGACCAATCATCTGCCTCCCTTCCCTCTTAATCCCCTCCCCCCCACTGTCCATTCTCTCTGTATGATGCTTGCATCCCACTGCCTCCTCTTCCACCCCACTTGTCTTTAGCTGCGAATGGTAGATGGGAGCTTATACCTGTTGACCTACATTACCACTGTCTTGACAGGCCTGAACAGAGGTATGTTGCTTCTGTCCTATTTGAGAGCACAGTAATGTATAGGAGAAGGGTCATCCTTTGACTAAACTATCTGGGTTCAATGAAGTGCATTCTGTATGATCGTAAGCAGACAGCCATGCTTTTTCTTTTTAACAGCAAAATTTGTGAACAATCAATCAATGAAGTGCTGAACAATTAGCAATGTGTCTATGGCAGTCACACTAAACAGAAGACCATTGGGACAAGCCTTCCATTGGCCACGGTATTCTGGTGTCTAAACATAAATACTGCATGCACTCAAGCTAACAAGTGAGAAATTTCCATTTTAATCACATTTATGCATGTCTGCTGACTGATTATCAAGACAGTACACTTAGCTATGTGCAAAATACACCACTATTATTAAATGCCCTCCAGCAAGTAGTATAACCAAGCAAAGAGAAGAAAGTGTGCTATAATCTGTTAGCCTACTGCTAGCAGGTAAGATAATGCTGCAGGAGGTGAATGATTCTGAAGTGAGAGCTAGGCAGGACTGCAAGTTTCAGCCAACAAACAGTCTATCTATGGCTCCATCTCATTTTGTAATGTTTACACCCGACCTGATTAAAAGATAACAGACAGTTATTCAGACCAGTTATCTGCATGCTCTCTCACACACTTGATGCCACAGTGGCAGCTGTAGGACAGTGAACATTGCCAGCACCAGCACCCTAAAAATGTTGACCCACATTTCGCTGACTTTCATATGGGGAAAAACTATCTGCTGGAACTATGTGAAAACAAGGTCCAGTGCCATTTATGAACAGAAAGTCAATGCTCACTGATTTCAGTTTGTTACAAACAATGCTCCCCACAGGCTCCATCTGCTGTCTGACATACATATATCAGAATAATATCGGTTTTTGCAAGACATTTCTTCAGTTGTGGCACAGTGTAAAGACAGGGTAAAGATTCAGAGTGCAGAAATATGAAACTGTCTACTGAGACTGTAACGTCTACATAACATAAATACCATGTATCAAACATACTGTGTGATATATGTCAGTGGATTTGGCGTGAGCAAATATTGGAGAAGTCAGAGAAAAACGTTTGTATCAGCATTGAGAAAAGACAGCCAGTGGCTACTGTATCAGCTCTATTGATCTAACAAACTTCTATTCAATTTAGGCCTGGCTCAAAATAACAATACAGTCACTCAGCTCAGACTAACAACTAAGCTGCAAACTCACCCAGCTTCAAAAAACAGCATCCAATTCAGCAGCACTCAATAAGACACATCTGCATCCCTCCGAAGTCCCTTTCATCTTGGGAAGGTAATGCTGATGTTCACTTTACTTTTGTCTTTGAAATATTCCCTTTGATTTCAGCAACCTTGCTTTTCTCTAAAAGAGCTTCAGCCCTTTGTTTCCCGAATGTTCTGTTAAGTTTGTGTCGACACTTTGATGAATTGGTACAGGTTGACACATTATTACATTATATACAGCTGCATTATCGAGCTGCAGAAATGAAATGTATTTGTATGGTGACGTCAATACTTTAAAAGGGTAAACCTTAATGAGATAATCACCAGAGGTCAATGGTCAAAAATATCATCACAAACTGACCTGCATGTGTATGGTGACAATACTAGTTCATTGCTGAAAAGCAAACAAATAGAGACAGACATGAAAGAGCCAATGAGCGCAGACAGACCTACTGTGTCCCATGTTGAGCAACTGCATCAATAAATAAATAAGAACAAGTACTGAACCTGCTCCATTGATGCAGAGACAGGTTCATTTTGAGGTTTGTGCCAACAATGAAATAAAGTTGAGTAGTAAAAGCTGAAACAAACATTTGTGGACTAACAAAACCTGTTCTCTATCCAGAGTCTCTAGAGCATGACACAAAACATCTCTTTGTATTCTGGAATATAAAGCAAACAGCATCTGTAAGTTGTTTTCTGTGAAACATCTGAGTAGTGCAGTAGCAGTCAAAACTGCAAAAGCTGATCATTTTGACCACATAAAAGTTTTGACTGGTCTCCTGACTACAGAGTCTTGTGTGTATGTGAAGTAGGAAATATATCCTGTCTTCTCTCTACCACTAAAAAGCTTCTGAGCTAAAGTGGGCTGCTTGGCAGTGGTGGATTGGGGTGTGAAAGGATGACATGCATCCAGTGGAGATGCTCTCATCAGCAGATCTCAGCTGCACAGAGTTTGAGGCTCAGCCGCTGACTCATACCAATCCACATGACTTCACACACTGATGCTCACCGATAACATGCCGGGATTAGGGCCACCGTGTGTCGATATGTGAGTTTGTACATGAATGTATGAGTGTGAGTCTGAATGCTAGTCTCAGGCCTAAGATCCGTGGAAAAGCTACTGATATGCACATCCCATATACCCACTGATTCCTGCCAGTAGCACCCACCAGCAGCTATGTGACCGCATTCCACTGAGTGTCTGTGGTGCTAGTTCCCAATCTTGGGCGTTGGGACCCACCTAAGGAGTTGCAGTATGAATCCAAGGCATTGCAAGATGCACTAACTTTGTATAAAGAGTGAAAAAAATGTCCTTTAAACCTCTCATAATGGTACTGAAGTGTGAAAGGAGTAAAGGATTTTTCTGTATCTTTGCTTTGGCTCTAACTCCCCTGCTTTACTTGCTGTATCCCAAGAAAAAGAAGTAGGAGCAGATAATACAGTCAGAGGCTGTTAAAATCAAATGCGGAACTGAAACAAAGTGACACTGGGTGTGTTTTTTGTCTCAGATATCACACAGTTAAACTAAAGCTTATTTCCCCCTGTATCTCTTTCTCTTCATTTGTTTTTTGCTCTTTCTTTTGCTTCACCCTCTCCTATTGTACCAGCTCCTATTAGTCCTTATGTCTGACTACTTTACATAAACAGGATTCTATTAATTAATGAATGTACTCATCACAAATTTCAATATAACATGCTATAAATACATTGTAACACATACGCGCGCACACAGATGTGCTGATGAAGACAATGATTGGCATGTGCAAGATGAGATGTAGCAGGCGTCATGCATGTGTGTTTTTTTCAAGGACAGTCTATCAGATAAGATAGCTAATAGCAATGTACTGATTTTTCATGTCAGCACTGAGCCATCAAAAGGCCTCACAGATGAATGAAAAGGCTCAAAATAGCATTTTTCCCGTGTCAGATGTCAGATTATATGTTTAGCTAATGCCACTTATTTTAAAAAAAGGTCTTTAAAATCCTCCATAATGTAAGAGATCCTACAGATAACTCCTGAGGAAGTGCGGTTGTAGTAAAAGCAATTCTCAGCATTTGAAGGTGTAAAATGTAAGAATTTTAGTTCAGAACATTCAGAAATTAAAATTATCATATTAACCAGCTAGCCCTGTCCTGTCCTATAATATGAATTTATACTTTAAGTCATAGTCTAATAGGAAATCTTAGGCCTCCACAGGTGGGTGCTGACTGATGCCTGACCTTCTTTTCATTCCTCACCCACTTCACCCTTCTCCTGTTCCAGCCTGAACCCAACGTGTCTTCGTCGTCCACTGAGTCAGAGTCCTGGTCAGAGTCATTGTAAATCACCTCAGTTTGTGTTGGAGGCTGCGTTTTGTTCTGGTCTGGCTGTGTTCACTGAGCGGCTGCTGAGTCTGGTTCCTTTGCCCACCTGGCCAGCTCCAGTTCTGGCAGCCATTCTGGTGCTGCTCCATACCAGCATTCCTCACTGGGTCCCCCTGTCCCAGTCCTGAAAACCTCCTTGTCCCAGTGGTAAAAGCTCCAGTTCTAGCAGTGTAAACAACACCAACACGCCCCCCCGGTGCTCTGAGCTCCCAGTCCAGGCAGAGTCAGCTAATAGGACTGCTAGCTGCATGGCTAACTAAGCTAAATAGTGAACAGCACAGAAACAATTAGCCTTAACTTGCGTGATATGGATTATGAATTCAACAGGTAGCAGATTCTTACATATTACACCTTTAAAAAGATTGCTCGGGTGGTGAATTTTGAACACAACAAAACCCAAGAGAAAAAACATAAGGAATGGATTAAATATGTTTGTCTGCTCTATGCTATAAAAGTATAGTCTGGCTAACTAGCTTACAACCTAAAGCAGTGACTGTTACTTCCTAGCAAATGTTACTTCAAAGATCAAGGAGGACATTATTAACAACTACAGTAGTTTGACCAATGACAGATAAAAAGTCAGTGTTTTCAACCACTTCATGATGCTAATGTTAGCTTAATTAGCTAGCTTGCAACAACTGATAACAGCAGCTACAAACATTCAGAGCCAATGTTTCTCATGAAGATGTCTAGCAATACCCCAAGCTACTGTGTGTAAATCATGACAGCTCTCAGATCCACTTCCTGCTCCTCAGCACACAAGTACACAAGTACACACACACACACACACACACACACACACACACACACACACACACACACACACACACACACACACACACACACACTCACTCACTTCAGGCGGACTGACTGGAGCTAGCTGAGAAAGTAGTAGCCATCATTACCTTGTCTGCTTGTAAACCACGAGGGCCACAGCAATCATCACCCTTAAACACAACGTTTCCTATTACTCAGTGCACACGCACACACAAAGCCACACACATGGTCCATTTCTGCAGATGGATAAATTACAGGGAGGGAAATGCACAGTGGCACAGCCGTCCGAGGCGGAGGAAATGAAGAGGCTTAGCTAGAAGGATAATAGAACAACAGGGGAAAAACAAAGCCAAATAATTCATAATGCATTGTAGCATACTGCATAACTGCACAATCAGGAGATCTGTCTCTTTCCTGGAGCATTACAAAAGAGGCAAGACAGCAGCTTACATGGCTGAAAGAGGTGAAGGACCTAGTTTCTGCTGTTGGCTTTTAGGTGAAGGAGGTCATGCTATTTTTAAGGTCCAGATAATGTAAATGGAAGCATATGTATATATATGCATATGTTGCCATATGAGGAATGTTAATGGACATGAGTGTCTAATCTGCCCAAATGAATTCAAGGATAATCGCTTCAGAATTACATGATCGCTTTGTTAACCAATTAGAAATTTGGTCTTCACTGCTGTCATTAGAGGGGTCCACCATTTTGTTTGCTCTGTTGCAGTAAAACTCACAACAAAGATGTGCAGCCCATATATATTTCAGCAGCATGCGGCTTCCTCCTCCTCCTCCTCCTCCTCCTCCTCTTCCTGCATCTCATGGCTGACTTAAGGAGTTGTCTTTTTTTCCCTTAAACACACCGGGGGTTTAAAAGAAACTCGTGCCTGGCTTAATTAGAGCTACACTGGCAGCGCTGCACAACCAGAACCCTGCAAGGCTGCTGGAGCTCCTCTGACAAAAAAAACAAATAACGTGGCAGCAAACTCCCATCGAATACATACCACTAACAAGCCTATATGCTGCACATTTAGCCCCTCCTCACAGTAATAGCTACATTTAACCCAGTTACAACTCAACAAGTTAGTCCAAACACATGAAAACATACTGGCTGCTTCCTGTACATAAAGACCCTGGTTCATCTGCACAATCTTTCGATTGAGAAGAGGCTGGCTTTATCGGTTCTGTTCATAATAAAGTTGTGAATTGTGAAGTGTTGGTCAGTAACTGCGTAATAACAAACACCACTTTCCTATTTGTCTTAAAGCATTACAAGTAGTTCACAAATGCGGAGGTATATCAATCAATCTAATGGGCACACGACACGAGCATTAGCCTGCAGCTGCTGCTCTGACAAGTTACACAGTGTTAACATGCCATACACATCAGACTGGATCTCTTTTTTTATTTCAGCTCAGTCTCTGCATCCCTCTTTTGTTGTAATTTCCTGCAGTTTCATGCCCAGGCATCAAAGAGAGCACAGCTGTGTCACTGGATGAATGCTTTAATCTATTCAGCCAGCGCATCTGTGTGCTCTGTCTTACGCTACGTCATTAGCCGTCCGCCATAACATGTTTATTTGTGTGTGTGTGTGTGTGTGTGTGTGTGTGTGTGTGTGTGTGTGTGTGTGTGTGTGTGTGTGTGTGTGTGTGTGTGTGTGTGTGTGGGTGGTGTTGGTTAGGGTTATGTGAGTATTCATGTGAGTACATATGCTTTAAGTCATGCACACATAGAGTATGTATGATGCTGCATATGTGCTCTCATATCTGTGTGTGTGCTCATGCAGGAACCAGGCTAAAAATGCAACACACACACAGATGATGACATGAGAGAATAATGAGGGACTTTTTTATGCCTGAAGTTAGGTTCCCAGCTGAAGGACATATCAAGACATCACATCACAGACACAAATCTATGTGATGGTAAAGTTTCTGAGCGGCGCTAAATTTAGGCCGGATCACTGCTTTTGAGTGACGAGGGATGAGAAATAACATGTGGAAGAAAAGAGGAGGGAAGAAGGAGAGATTGTGAGAAAAGAACATCCTCATCCCAGAATACCAGTGTTAATACTGTTTCAAGATAGTTGTCCAGTAAAACATCCCTGTGTTTACAATGCCACATCGGCTGACGCATGAACACATCCTCTGTGTTCACCAAAAGCATGGGAGGAATCTTGATTGCAAAATTGACTCTGGGAACTGAATGGAGTCAATGTTATAGAGCCACAAACCAAATGTTAGGATAGATTAAATTGTCTTGGCTCATATAAATCATTGTCAACTGACTGCATCCAATCAGAAAGTCATCTACTCTGTATAATTAGCTTAGAAACAGGATGCTATTTGTCTTCTGTAATGCAGATTGAATGAATTCCACTCATTTGGTCAGAACAAATGAGATTCCAAGCACTTGCTGGCCAATAGGACAATACAGTCGTCCAGGTTAAGCTGAGTGGCTTTGACTAATAATGCTGTGATGTTGATATAAAACAGACCATAACATTAGTGGGCTTTAGTCCTGCTTACCATTTGCTAAATGCCTGTCTTGAACAGTGGTATCCAGTTAAATAAGGAACCATAACTAGGCGTGGCAGGCACGTGAAACTTCTGATTTCCCCATATGTTGATGTGGTGGGCATGGTGCTGTAGTACTATAAAGTGCATTTAAATAGTTTGGAAGATAGTGTCTTCTTTATAGCCTTGCCAAGACCAAAGGAAGAGTGTAAAGAAAAGGAATAAACAGTGTGTTTACCTGCTCTAACCATTGCTGCAAACATTAGCATATACTGCTAATGAGCTCAAAACCTAATAACCCAGCAATGCTTTTAACGCCAATGAGAACATTGTTACGTAACTACATTAGGTTGTGGGGTTTACAAGTTACATTTTAAAAAAGAAGCCCCATTCACAACCAGCATATTGGCTGTGAGGTGTTTACCCATGGTGGGGGCCATTGTTCTGATGGCCTGTTATTCCAAAATCCCACTAGTCCCAAAAAATCTCCCATTGGACCGAAAGCCACTGAGGGAAAAGAGAGCATGTATATTCGGAACAGACTTTCAGAGCAGTGGACCTTCATTCTTGGGATGGTGGGCTGTCAGACAAATGGGCTTTCAGTCCAATGGGACCTTTTTCAGAATACTGGGGTTTTGGAATTATTGGCCATCGGGACAATGAGCCGTCCCCCTGTGGGGAAATTAATCCTGGATGCTATCAGAGTTCATGCCAATGTTAGCGGATCTGTCCTGCCCATTGCCGTATTAGTTAACACTCCAGCAGCCCTTGGCAAACACATTGTCCAAGATAGCATTACATTTGCACAACACATCACTCCTCCTCTTAAAATTCTTTTCTCTGTTAAAAATGGGTAAAAATGAAAACATACTGAAGAATTCACCAATTCAAACTGAGCAGCTACACAGGGTTATGCTATGTATATATAGTTATTAGATATAGATATTACATGCAAAGCGATTTCGTTCCATGTCTTCTATATGTGTCAGTTGGCTTTAGCATCAGTCCTTTAGCATGATACTATGTAAGTAGAGCAATTATGTTCATATCTAAGACGCCTTACTGTAAAACAAGGCACCTCGAAACATTACCAGATGAGCCAGACATCGCATTTTTAACCTGCTAATGGCGATAATGTTGGCTTGATTTGCTAGCTAGCTGGGTAAATTTGATCCAACAAAACCAAAAGTCACTGGCTAGAAGTGAGAAACCTGCTTTTGTCTACCACTGTCTGAGATCAAGGACCCACTGTCTCAAACATTACTACGAATTCTGAGTGGTACATGTACATTTGACACCGTTATCTCTGTAAACCACATGTGTGCATTTGAGAACATAAAGTTTGACAGGGGTACCAAAAGTATGGGAGGCAGGCCTTAGCAAACAATACACTGTACTCATTAAAGGAGGGCTAAAGGTCAGACTGTGGGATGCAGTTGGTTCAAATACACAACAGTCAAGTTTGGGCCACTGTTGCACATTGCCTCATAAAAACCTCTCAGACGGAGGATACAGTGTGGATGGCGGAGAGGATGCTATGATATAAGCCTCAATGCGATAGCAGCTTGCATCTTCAACCTCTCAGTTTCCTTTGAAGTCTCCCCATGGGGTTGTGGGAGTTGGGGGTTGGTAATGAATCAAGCTGAGCCATAATGAATGTCCGTATTCAAGTCTGCTTTGATGAAATTCCACCTGACTGATCTCAAATCACAGAACAAAACAGTCAGAGCTTGCTGACAACGGTTATGGAAGCTATACTGGCTGGCAATATGATGGAGAGTGTTGAGCGACTTCAAGGATCCCTTCAGGATACATTACACTGTTTCTTCCCTTTGCTTCATCTCAGTTTCCTTCCTACTTCCTGTATGATCACTGAGTAGGATGAAAACTGATGAGACTGTCTAACATCTGCACTAATGTTTAAGGCCAAGTCTTAAGTCCTGGATGGCTGTCAAGCCTCTACAATACAGCTCTTTGCATCTATACCAACAGAATACACCCAGAGGGGAATTTAAACAAATGAGACATTATTTACTGTTGTTGTCCTGAACTGGGACCTGGTGTTGCAAATATGCACATATGCAGCAATTAAGATATTTAATAGCTCTATAGAGTAATTTACCCAGCATGAGTCTTGTCTATTGAACAATACATTGTGTCAATATGTCAAACACATTAAAAAGTCATAACATGCACTGAACCAATCTTCACTGTTGAACAATAACCCTGCTAACAAAGTTGACATTATAAATACATTATGCAATCTCAGTTATCTCACAATTCACTGCAAAATCACTGCCAGTGTGCTGCATTAGGCCATAGAGATGAGCAAAACGCCTTTTTCACACTTCATATGAGACGAGGTGCAGCGGCACTGTCGACATGCTTTGCAGAAGTATGGGGCCCATCTGGAAGCCTGCGGTATTCAAGCTAGGTAGAAACGACTGCCAGGAGTAACAAAAGAAGTAAGTAATTATAGAGAGGGCTCTCATAGACAAAGCGTGCAACAGACTGCCAACAGCATTTAGCTGTGCATAGCAGCAACTGCTGCTACCGCTTCAGGTTATGAGCTGTGTTTATGACAGCTTGCTATGCAACTTTTGGTGTTTAGCTGGACCTGTAACACTGCAGTAAAACTGCCTTTTAAGCCACCATGAAAAGCAGGTCTGTGTGAGGATTACACTTTGAGTTCAACAAAAAGAAGAGTCGATTAAGTCAAAGTCAAGTTGAGAATTAGGGATATAACAAGGAAGCGCACTGAAGCTCCTGTGTCAGCTTTTAAAAACTCTTCCAGATCTCCACTTATTCGCGTTTTAATAAAAGTCTTTAACACGGACTTAAATTCATTTGAGTTTTATGGACTGCCCTCAAAGTGCAGAATATATACTATATATACATATATACTGTGTGTGTGTGTGTGTGTGTGTGTGTGTGTGTGTGTGTGTGTGTGTGTGTGTGTGTGTGTGTGTGTGTGTGTGTATAAGAATAAAGTGGATACAAAACAAATGAGATTGACATTGGTCTTTTGCACAGTTTCAAAAAGGAAGGAAGGGAACAGACACTGCAATTGGCTTTCTAAGGCTGGCCATTCTAAACAGGTATTGCTTTAATAGTGATTAAACTGGAATTAGGCTGGTTACTACAGCACTTCACAACCACAGTATATGCACGCGCGCATACACACACACGCACAAACACGCACAAAACACTTGGAAACACACATGTTTGCAACAGATTTAGGCCTCTATTGCAGAATCCTGCTCCGTTTTGACAACATACAGGGCAAACACACACTTTAACCACCATGCCTACACACACACACACACACACACACACACACACACACATAAACAAACACACGCTCCCACAGAAATAGCAGAACGCCTTCCGGCTGGATAGTGGGTGACAGAGCTGTAAGGGCCAGTGCTGTGTTGGGCAGCAACAGGGGCAGATGCAGCACTCAATAACCCGAGGGCATCGCTGAGTATTCAAGCTTCACTGGACCTCTTCATCAGTGCCCTCTGATGCCTTAGCCCCATGACCAACAGCACACACACACATGCACACGCACACACTTGCAGCACAGAGTCAGTCAGGCCTTTCCAGCCTTTCGGACAAGAAGGGAATTGGGAAAGAAGTAGAACAGCCTCACTGAACGTAGACACACACAAGTTAGAGTGAGAGAACTGTAGAGGGTGTAGGTTGTGGTGGACTGTGTCTCTTCTAGTGAGTCTGATGCTATGGGAGTATCTAGGTTAACTCTCTCTCTCTCTCTCTCTCTCTCTCTCTCTCTCTCTCTCTCTCTCTCTCTCTCTCTCTCTCTCTCTCTCTCTCTCTCTCTCTCTCTGTGAACATGTATTACTCATGTTGTAGGGACATAAATCTGTTTACACCGTCACAGCGTGGAGACTTAAAGTGAGAAAAAGACTTGCGTTTTATGTCTTATTCATTATTACCGATTAGTTGATTATTGATAACGTGTTCGACTATTGGTTGGGGAAAATGCACAACATGTGCAGCCCTCTCCAGGCTAAGTTTCTAAGAAAAGGAATGTTTGATTTGAAAGGTTTAACTGTAATTTCACCCCCAATTTAAAAAGTGGATTTACAAATCACATTATAAAAGACATCAACATGAAGCCTGTGCACACACACATTATATTGTCACACATCTCTCCTCCTCGGTTATACCCTCTATCTCTGTCCCTGTCTTCCTCTCTCTCTCTCACACACACACAGACATAAACACACACACATACAGGACACACATCTCGTTTTGTTACTGACATGCCAAGTCACGCAGAAAACACAAGGGAAGCTTCTTTTTTTAAAATCCTGGGACAAAAAAACAGCAAAATGCAATAACCTGGGACAAAAGTGCTGACATCTGAAGATGAGCCTGGCAATCAGACTGCTCAGATGCAGCTGAAATGAGCAGAAGTGGCAGACTGAGAGAAAAAGAGACCCCCTACACAGACAGATAGATAGACAGGCACTACTCCTATTGACTCTTCTCTTTTCACTAGTCTCTGGCCTTCTGATCCTCTTATTCTCCCCCTTCTTCTTCCCTCATCTCCCCCATTCATCCCCTTTCTTATCCCAGTACTTTACCCATCTGTATTTCCCTTTCATGTCCCCCTTCTGTTAAACCAGCACCACCTCTGGGCTGCAGCTCATCCCTCTAGCCTCGTCCCCTCCTCTCCTGCGGTCACCTGTCCTGCTCTCCTCTCATAAACTTTCTCCTCACGTCTCATCTATTT
This sequence comes from Chaetodon trifascialis, assembly GCF_039877785.1. Lineage (NCBI taxonomy): Eukaryota > Metazoa > Chordata > Actinopteri > Chaetodontiformes > Chaetodontidae > Chaetodon > Chaetodon trifascialis. The sequence continues at coordinate 9,518,057 of NC_092074.1, forward strand.
CACATCTTCCTACCCCTCTCTACTTCTCTCTTCATCTTTCCTCTCCTCACCTCTTTCTGAACCTTGTTTGCATGCTCCCTCACTCTGCTCCTTGATTAGCACGATCAACCAATGCAAGTCCGACGGACACTTGGTTAAAATGGCCAATGAGTCTCTTCGAGAAGCCCCTATATAAACAGAGGGCCGAATCAGACGCTTCAATTACAGATAACACATCCCCATCCTTGCATTTCAAACACTGTTCAACTACTGGGAGAGTGCAATAGAGATGTTGGCCAGTGGCACATGAGGTCAGTCTTGAAGGTTGAGGAAGTAGCACCACTAGAGCAGGCGTAATACAGTGCACATAGCAAAGGAGTGCTAGATTTGGCCAATTATTCGATGTACGACTCCCTCTGACTCTTATGTAATTGTGAATTTGTGTGAACAACGAAGGCTGCCTCCTCAAAGACAGTGAGAGCAGTCTAGTGCAGAGCCATAGGGACTAAAATAGTTAGTCATGTGTTCATTATTGCTATCCTCTTTTAAGTACTCACCCCGTATCCAGAAACATTAAACAGGAGAGGACCTTCGAGTGGGTGTGTGTGTGTGTGTGTGTGTGTGTGTGTGTGTGTGTGTGTGTGTGTGTGTGTGTTTGCAAGGTTGAGAGAGAATGAGAAACAGAGAGAGAGGCAGAATATGAAGCGAATGAGGTTGTGGGATTGTGATAACTTCAAAGGTTATTATTATTATTACTGCAGGCTGAAGCCATGCTCTGGCATCCCTCAAGCTTTGATCATTATGTAAAGCTGTTGTGCTTGGTGCTGGCACTGAATACATTACAGAGTGGATAACCAGGGAGTGTGCAAGCAAGCGTACACACACCAACACGTTGACTCAAGCCTCTAAGTTTCTCCTAATTTTAAAATAACACACACGCCATCATCGCAAAAGGACCAGTAAAGCAAACCTTTTATCTGATCTCACCCTGACGTGTGATCAGGACAGGAGGGTGCAGATGGTTTGAGAGATTGTACGTCGCCATCAGTGGTATTTAAAGGAGCACTCCACCGATTTTACACATGAGGATCGGTGTGGTACTTATGAGAAGTACTACACAGCCTGTGAAAACAGTTGTATAATGGAGGTGTTTTTATTGATTACAGAAACTCTGCACCCCCTGCCTCCCGCCAAAAAAAGGGGGCATAGGCAGGTTAATAATAGAGGAACAAGTGCAGGTTTATGGATGGTAATACCTCCTCATGTCAAGTCACCTTTAGCCACCATAGTTTTCTGCAAAATACACTTTTAGGCTTTAACGATGTATATTTACTTCATCTCAACGAATATTGTAATTTATAGTCTGACAACAGTCCTGTAAAAAGGCATGATGCATGACTGTTTCCATGAAAGTACCACTTTAATTGACATTTCGTGGTTGTTTGTACGCCTGCAACTGATGATTATTTTTATTATCCATTAATCTGCAGATAAAATGCTGCATGCTGAAGACCAAATTGGCTGCATTAACTGATTCAGTGATGGATATGATCATGCAGCCTATAATGGATTAATCATTTGCCAAATGGTCATCACGGTCTCCTCAAATGCCTTGTTTCCAACTCATCTCCAAAGATATCCAGCTACCATCACGTCATAAGGCGAAGACAATCTGGGTGATGTTCTGCATTTCTGCTTGAAAAAAGATTTAAACATCAGTCTTTGAAATGGCTGTTGCTTAATTGTCCAAATATTGACTAAGAAATTAACTTTTTCAACCCCAGCACGTTGCATCAGGATAGTTGTTGACAGGAAGTCATAGCCACCTTTCTTTATACTTGTAGTCCTGCCAAAACACTGCAAAACACTGCATCCAGTGTACCACCTAGGCACATAGTAGGCACACTAGTAAGCGACATAGGTCTATGATAAATGTTCTTGGAAAAGATGTCAGCCTCTCAGCTGCCTTAGAGGTATTATGTTACATGTTATTATAACCTCTATTGATAAAGTGTTAGCTGTTGGGGTGATTATGAGCTTAGGAGGGGGAGCCCCAGCTCACAGGGCCTAGCCACCACTTTTAATTTTTGTCTACACATTCTAATCCGAAAGCCATTGAACTTGAAAACAAGCCATCTGTTCCTGCCCTTACCTGGCCTACATTAGCCTGAGCACACACACAAACTCTGGCTGTGCTGCAAAAACACACACACACACACACACACACACACACACACACACACACACACACACAGCCAGTGCAAATGAATGTCTTGCACTGTCATCACTGTCACACAGCAGAGATATAAATACGGACAATAAAAGAGCTGCTGTCACAGTGAAAATAGAGAAATACAACAGCATAAGAGCTAAAAGTCTATTAAGGCTGTGAAGTCACCGGTGAGCAGCGTACACACACTGTGAGCCCCTGCTACATTATAACACTGAGGTGTGTTACACTGATTTTTCCTTCGACCATCAGCCGTCGACAACCATCCCTCCTCATTTAAGTAAAAATGGCAGCATTTCAGGAAGCCAGGCGAAAAAAAAAGGCCTTCAAAATCGGTTTGCAACAAGCATAGGTGCGATGCCCACCCAGTTCAATACCAAGGACAGCGGTCGACGCACGGAGAGCCTGACAGCCATGACAACACATGCACTACAAAATGACAGATTTATTTCTGCACGGACGCGTCGTAAGCGGCCACACAAACCTGCCCTGATGACACTGCTGTTTCAGCGTGAGGCTTGCAAGCCGCGAACATAAAGACAGACACACAAACTAAACCCGTAGACAAGCGTTTCGCTTTTCCAGAGCGCCTTTTTTGCCCCCTGCAAGAAGCAGCAGCAGCCACATTTTTTTCCCCAAATCGCTTTGTCTGAGAGCGTCTGTCGAACAAAACGCTCCGCACCTACCTGCTTGTCTCTGGGGTCGAAGTGCTCACATGTCCCGCGGCTTGCTGGTCTGTTGCTGTGATATTATTATTATGGTGGGCACCGCTATGTGTCTGCCAGCGCCATGTTATTATCAGTGAGAGGAGGACTGTGCGGTCCTGTGCGCTACATCCGGGCTGTTGAGGAGAGCGAATGAGCGCAGTTTGAGGCGGCGGAGGGCGGAGAGCGCTCTGGATATGTAGAGCACCTGTGCAGCAAAGCAGAGACAAGGTTCAACCACGACCACGTCCTCAAGCTCAAGTCGATGTCTACCTGCATTTGTTATGAAAGATAACCCTTATTTTTTCTTTGAGAAGTCCCATCTGAGTTCCATTGTACGTCACATTCACAGAATATGTGTGATTAAAAGATAAATCATTGAGTAATGGGTAAATCAATGAAATATCTAAAAGGATGATAAATGGTTGAAATAGCTAAATTATAATTGGTTGAAATAGATAAGAGTATGGCAAATGGTTGAAATAGTGAGCTGAAAGTATGACAAATGGTTGACATAGCTAAAAGTCTAATGGTTGAAATGGTTAGCTAAATTGTAATTGGTTGAAATAGCTAAAAGTGTAATAAATGGATGAAATAGATAAGAGTGTGACCAATGGTTGAAATAGTTAGCTAAAAATATGATAACTGGTTGGCAAAGTTAGCTAAAAATATGATAAATGGTTGAAATAGTTAGCTAAAAACATGATAGATGACTGAAATAGTTAGCTAAAAGTATAATAGTAAATGGTTGAAATAGTTAACTAAACTAGAAATGATTTAAATAGCTAGAAGTATGATAAATGGTTGAAATAATTAACCTTTAAAAAAAAGTATAGTAGAGATACTTTGCATTACCTGATGGATAAATAGCTGAAAGAGCTAGCACCTAAAATCCTCTCTAAATGCTAAAATGGATGGCTAAATAGTGAACAGTAGTTAATGGTTTAAATAGCTAATAGTTGAATGTTTGGTGGGGGTGCTAGAGGTCTTGATTAAGGTGTTGTGGTTATTACCTTATCTCAAGAGCCTGTCTTCAAGAGTGTCTTTGTGTCAAGCACAAGTTGTAATTTTTCTGCTTCTTTACAGTATGTTAGGCATGCATGTATGTGTAAGTGTTTCTCATGTGAGGCCAGACACAGGCTGGGGCCCCAGAGCTTTATTGGGCCCCACACAGTGTGACAGCCTCTGGCAGCTCTGACAGTGTCACAGCCCTCATTGATCTCCCATCTCAGTTTCTGACATGCTGTTTGTGGCACAGGGCTCTTCCCCAGACGACAGGAAGTGAATGCGCAAGGGCACGAGTCAATGTCTCCCACTGTGACAGGAAAGTCCTTATGTCTGACTGTCTGGTTAAGTGAGGAAGAGGATGAGAGAGGAGGCAGAGAGCTGAGAATTCATTATCATGCCAAGGTCTAGCTCTTTGTGTTGTTGTTAAACATAGGGATCAATGAGGGAACTGCTACCACATGTCCTTCGTTTTCACCATCTTCCCATAGGCTCATCAGCCTGATAAATTCACCAGCTGCCTTCCTTGCAAGCATACATCTTCCCTTCTCTCTTTTAACAGCCGCTGGCCATGCAGGTGGAGCTGTTCAAACTCACCACGTCTCGCACACAGAATGACTCACAAATGCCTCCCTGTTCGGGCTGCACATATGTTCACTATGTCTAACCACCATAGATGGATGCTTGAGAAGTAGGCCCTTTGCAAACAGACACGCGATGCCTCACTACTACATCTTTTCTTCGCTCCAGTGATTTGTCCTCTTGTGATGACACTGTCCTCCCCTGCTCTGTCTCCCATGCAGCTTCCCTACTACCCATAAATCCCCTTGGGAAATATGAACTGGAACTGTAAGCAATGGGAACGCCCCTTCAGCTCAGGACTATTCCAGGCTGTGCTACACTTATTATGGGCTTTATGGACAGCCACATCTATCCTTCTCATGTAGCCAGATGGGGGGAGGTGGAGAAGCCAGATGATGCATTTTAGTGAGGCTCAGTATATTATATATATTGTGACTGCGATTCTTTTTACCTGTCCAAGATGAAGTATGTTACATCTTGAGAAATGCTTATGGGATACAAAGAGCTTTAAAGTGCAGACAACAAGAATGGCCATGCTTGCATGTTTTTTTTTTAAATGCTGTTATCTCAAGATTACGAGTTAATTATTCTGTTATCGCAGGAAAATGAGCTTTGCTATCTCAAGATAACAAGATAATTAAACTGTCATCATGGGAAAACAAAAAGTTCTTATTATTTAGAATGTTTATCAGAGATTAAGCCGTACCAGCAAGATGGTGTCTTGACAACTGTAGCAATTGATTGATTTAAGATGAAAATGGCAGATCAAGGAGAACCCATTACTGATCACACCATCAGTACTTCAGTCGTACTTATTTATATACATACTTTATTTTGCCATTCAAACAGACACCAATGTGGGTAGTTTACAAAAGGGGAAATCTTTTTGTCATAGTCTATATGGTTGCTTTGAAGTGTGTGTTTGTAACGCAGTCATTTTCTTATGATGAAGGATCTGGGGTTTTTTTGGCCATTTGTTTTCTTGAGGTGCCCAGTTAAATTAACTCATTATCACAAGAAAACAAGTTTTGTTATCTCGAGTAAACATATCATTAACTTGTGATCTGGAGATAATGGCAGTAAAAATAATAATAATAATTGCAGTTGCAGTCTGTTCTCAGCATCCATAGTGAGGTACTCCCCCCCAAGAGCATATCTCTGAAAAGTAGAATAGCCATCCTCTTGAGATGTGTCATGTCAAAAAGTTCCTTCAAAGCTCTGGTGAGGCTGACAGCTTGACACAGAAGCAGGGGAATCAGCCATATTTGTATGATAACGATGAGTGTTGGATGGATTTTGCTGCATGAGTAGTTTGAGCAATTGTATGCACTTCCATCATTAAAACTACCAGATTGAAATCTGCTGTGAAAGTGACCACATGATCAACACTACCAACTTTTTACAGTCACCTTTTCTTGTGTTCTTGTGTGTCTTAAAATCTTTATGCTGCTTTTTGGCCTGATCGTGGCATGTACTATGGTTCTTTATGACATCTGTGAAGGAGTTAGCTAACCAGCTATGCCCACAGATTACAGACTAATACAATTTTATGGCCTCTCATAGAGCAAGGTGGACTTATCGCATGAATGCTACCCCCCCCCCCCCCCCCCCCCCGCCCCCCTCATGTCAGATTTTGACATCTCCATCTAGTGGTTGATTGTGGGAGCACAAAGTTTATGATAATACACCCAACTGTAAGCTGTACAAGTACCTGTAGTACACTGAGTGATTGCTGTAGTCCTATGTGATATTAACTTGATCTCATGGTGGTCCAGATATGATGATAATTTCAACAAACACATATACACACATGAACACACACAGGTCCCTGCGAAAACATGCTGCTGTCCCCATGGCAACTGTAGTAATATCACTCTCTTTGAACCATCTCCCTCACTCTTACTCTCTCTTACACACTGTATTCAATCTCTCTTCTTCACTCATTCTTTAACAGCACAAAAGCATCTTTAGAGACAGAGAAACAAGTTATTGAAAGGCTCCATCTCACAGAGAACCACGCCGTTCACCACAGGTAAGCACTCAAACATTTCACCTAATATGGGAATTGCCTTGTAGAACTGTTTCTTTAATACTCGAGTCGAGCTGCGCCTACGGTAGGATAGAAGTGGTGAAGAGGAGGGAGAAAGAGGGAAAGGGAGGTTGCAGTTGTCGAGTGTTGGAATGAGGCCCAGGGCTTATCAGAGGCTAATGCCACCGCTGTCGCTTTGGAAAACCCTGCTCCTGCCAGGATGCTCTCTTCTGCCTAACAGCAGCACGCCTCACAGCCACCTCCTTTTCCCTCAATTCCCTCATTGGTTGAAACTACAAAAGGAGATCTCCTAGAAGTGACATCATTGCTCCCATCAGAAAGCATATGTCATGACCACATGGTCAACATCCACTTAAATGATGCACTGTAGTTTACTCTCCAATTTAAATCACTGCTTCAGCTATGTTTCTTACACATGGATGACATCTCTATTGCAACTTTTCTTAAATGACATTATTCAATAAGAACAGATTGGCATGAGTGCATAGAAGGGGTGAGGAAACAAGTGTTGCCAGTTCTAGCTCTTGACAGGCTGACAGACCAACCTGGAGACTAACCATGAACCAAATGTTCTGGATTGTTTCTTGGCAAGAAATCTCCTCTGACAATATGCAGCCCAAGCAAAACAATTCCCTTCCATCCTCACAGCAAGCTTCACTTTGTGGTTGTCTAAAACCTGGTCACTGTGCTGAGAAATATGATCTTTATATATATACAGACTGATTTTCCATTGTAGAGTCTCCATACATTGATAGACTGATTAAGGGATTGAGTGGCCAATGGCTTCTATGCCTGTCTGTCTCATAAGGTGTGAGGCCTTGATTCTGTGATCTGGAGGAACCCAGAATGCAGCAACAGATAGCAAGTGAGTGTAAGAGACCCCAAGGCCAGAGTTCACCGCTTTAAAGGGTTCTTGAGTGAGACACAGTTTCACATTGGCTCCAAGGTTGTTGTTGCGTCACTGATCTTGTCCTTTGCAAGCAGCAAGACAATTTTCTCCGGTGAGGTGTTACTTTCCTATTTAGTATTTTATCAGTATTAATTCTTGGTTTAGCCACTTGGGGGTAGTAAAAACACAATGACATTAGAAAAACAATATGAAAAACATGTTAACAAGAATTTGCCTACTTATACATCCAGCAGATACAGAGCAACATTAGCAATCATTTGGAGGTGTGTACATGGCCACCCAGTGACGCAAGCACTCGCCTTATAGCTTTGTTTTGATCTTCAACAACTGTTGAAAAAAATATTTGGCTGTCCAGCAGCTAATGCCCCACGATGCTAGGGGCAAGTTGTGAACATTGTCTGCCTGCACTTTGGTGCTGGGCAGGCAGTGTGCCGTGGGTTTATCAGAGCTTTTTTGCTAAAAGCAGCTGCCTGCTGTTATATTTTATACACAATAGTCCCTGGTGTGCATGGGCAAATGACAAACATTCATCTGTTTATCATTTAATTCTGGAAACAATTAAGAATCAATTAAAAAAAAAAACAATAAAAGAACGACACAATTTGCCTTGTAACAGCTTACAGGAGATGATGAGACATTCGAATCTAATCAGCCCAGATGCTCAGTTCAACAGATTCGAGTGCTGCCACACAAACACAAGCTCTCTCTCTCTCTCTCTCTCTCTCTCTCTCACACACACACACACACACACACACAAAGCCAGAGGCTCAGACTTCCCAAATTGTCCAACGTAGCCACACCCTTCAGTTGCCTAATGTGTGGCTCTGTGAGCCACAGCTGGCCTCCTGAGGTCAGGCTAGGGTGCTCTCATACACTCATGAAGAATTAATGAGGGTGTGTGCGTGTGTGCGTGCGTGCGTGCATATGCGCCTTTGTATTGTATATGAAGGTATAGCACAGTGTAATACAGAATTAGCCGGTTAGTGTAGTGTGTATATGTCCTGTTAGCTGAAACGTAGGCTAGTATTTCGCTAGAGAGTTCATCATCTTGTGTGTACAAAACAGAAGTGATGCTGATGGGTGAGACCTCCTCACACAGCATCGTGGTCTCCTACCTTCAGCTGGGCTATAGTCGCACTGAGCACAATACACTTTTACTTGAGTACAGGAAAGACTATGTGATGGTTGCTCTACTTCTTCTACTGACTGCCTCTGTCGCAGCAGTGAGTTGCACTTGCAGGTGAAATAGTTATCCATAAACCTAAGTGGTCACTTAGATGAAAGGAAAGGGTCAAGCTTGACAGCAGCAGTGAACTGTATACATTATTGTATAAAAGATGCTTTTGATGCTCTGTCTCCAGATAGAGCTTAAAATTTAAGACCCAGTTGGATAAATGTCAGGCGCTGAATTCTTGGAGGATTAAGTCTTGGCATTCTATGAGGTTCTGCAGTTTCTGACATTTTTCAGCTCAGATGAAGCCTAATCTAATAATGGTGTGAGGACAACCAGTGCAACTGTGTGAATACCCATACGTGACTGTCATTTGTTATGATTTTGTTGCCCTGGAGATTTTTTGGATTCCGTGTAGATTCATTTGACTGAGTCTGATCCCAACATCTCTCCTGCTTATTGTTATCAGAAATACCTCAATCGCTGCTTTAGCATCAGATGTTAGCCCTGCTGCTGTAAATTCATCAACAATGGTCCAGAGAGAATTTTAAATCTGACATTATGAACGGCCCTATTGACAACTAAACCCAGCGCAGTGACTTAACCTGAGGGCGAACCGGGCAGTAGTGTCTGACTTTTCAGCTGTCCATGCCTGAGTCATTGGAACATACAGGAAACAGTCCTGACTTCTTTGTCTGTCTGCTGTAATTGTGTTACTCTGTGAGGCCTAGACAGATACGGCATGAGTGTTACACAGTCCCATGACTGCTCAGCAGTGAAGTGGACCGCATCAGCACAAACGTGCGTTGTTAGTGGAGCTAGTTTAGATGAAGAAATGTTAAGTAATCTGGTGGAGAATACAACATTATACAAAGTCTTTGCTCTTCACTGTTTTGATAGTGTTTCCAACCAAGCATTTGATGATTTCTCTCTCTCTCTCTCTCTCTCTCTCTCTCTCTCTCTCTCTCTCTCTCTCTCTCTCTCTTTCTCTCTCTCTCTCTCTCTTCCAGTTTTTCTTTAGAGTTTTATTTTGTTAGACCATCATAACATCCACTGCCAACTGAGGTCCAGGCAATGCAGCCTCCTGGGGAAAAGGCACGAAAGATAACATGAACAAAATGTAACAAAAATTCAGCTGCATGTTTAAAGCCAACATATATAATTTACATATATTTTGTGACGTGTGAGGGTGTGACACTTTTTTTCTGACAGTGGAGTGATGAGGTGAGGAGTGGCCAAGTGGGATTTGGGGGCTATAAAAGAGTGTTTCGATGTGCTTGGCTACAAGCTGACTGATTCACTTAATCTGCACCACGGCCTGCAGCCTGCTCCCGCGTGCACCTGAAGATTAAAGACAAGAAAAGGTAACTTCCAGTCTTAATCTTTTCTATGGATCAGAAATGGTTCTTTGCATCCAATATTAGTTTTCATGGTGCCAGGAAAAGAATGCATTCTGAGTGTGGCTTCTGGGCTTCTGCTGAAGAGTGTGTCCAGTGTAATGTCCAGTGTAATGGAGCACTAATCAAATGGGTTGTAAGATTTGGTCTAAAAATGAGAATCTAATCCTAACCTAATCTATATTAATTGATAAAAACAAACTTAACATTATCACATGTGATTGCATCATCTGCATTAATTCACTTTTAACCCATTAATAATATTTTGCAAGTAAAATGAAAAAGAAAGTTGGAGTTATGCTTCTTAGGTAATGACAAACAACAATAAGAGGCACGAAATAGCAGCAGTAGGTAGTTCAATAATGGAGTAACAGTAAGCGAAGTCACAAGAACAACTATATGTTACTGGTCTGGCCTGGACACCGAGGGATCATTGTCACTGCACATTCCTCTCTAAGTGCACTGAAGCCATTGCTATAACCCTGAATCAATATGCCATTATGTTACTGCATGACTCAGGATGTTTTCTATAGTCATCATTCAATTAGTGCATTCCATGACATCCAATACGCTTCAGTTAATGATGTATATCTACATAGAGACAGACAATCATCCAGTGCACCATTTGCTGATGCTCTGACATCTTGGAAAGCTGTGGAGTCCTCTGGTGGTCACCCAGAGAAATTTCTCTTCTCTCTGCAGCTCATCAAAGTGCAGTCTGACTGCAGTGCATGTTCTGAATTTTGCATTAAGAAATAAATGAATATGTATCAATACCATAGTGAAAAAGCAGCTTCTTCTCAGTTTTAGTTTGGCTGGCTGCTCATTTGTTGTCGCTTTCTTTTGTGATCTATTTTGGTTTTGATCTGTCTTTAGTTTCTCGTCTCTGTTAAATCCTTTGAGACTTATTTGTGATTTTAAAAAAGCTGTAAGATAAATAAAAGTGATCTCGTTCTGGCAGGCAGCATGGATGTAAGTACCTCATCAAATTCTCAGATCTCCACACTGGTAAGACTGACATAAATCCTCTCCATGTTCCATCTAAATGTAAATGCTTAAATCTTTGCTTATGTCAACGGCCATGTTTGCAAATGCAAGTTCGTGTCCTCCATCCTGTCCACCCTCTCTCTTCCCCGTATCTCCATTCTGGCCCCTGACCCTTCTCTCTCTCCATCTCCCCCTTCTCCTCCTCCCTCTCAGCGTTCTGATGCTCTGTGTGGCAGCTGCCCGTCCTCTGGTTCTGCCCCACAGGCTAACAGCGTTTGGCCCAGCCTGCCGCAGTCTGGAGCTGGGTTCCCTGCATGGCCAGGACAGCCCACCCAGCCTGCACCATGCTGGACTGGCCAACCAAACACACCCTGCTGGGCTGGGACACAAGCAACTCCATCCCCTGCCCCTGCACCAATTTCATTCCCAGCCCCAGCTCAAACCATCGCACCAGTACCTGCCCCTGCACCTGCCACAACCATAGTCCCAGCTCCAGTTCAAGTTCCAGCTCCTGCTCCAGCTCTGGTGCAGCCCTGCCAGCCTTACTGGCCAGGCACCCAGTGCCAACCTTCCCAGCCACCAGCTCCAATTCAAGCTCAAGTCCCTGCTCAAGTCCCAGCTCCAACTCCAGTCCCAGTTCCAGCACCTGCTCCTGCTACAGGCATCCACCCAAATGTACCAGGGTGGCCTGCCCACCCCGGCTGGCCTTATAACCCAGGACAGTCAGGATGGCCTGCACAGAGTCCAGCTTTCATGCCTCCACACTGGCTTCCACCCACGTCTGGACCTCTTGTGAGTGAAACGTAAAGAATCAACTTGCAATCAACATGTGGATCAACATAGATACAAAAATAATGTGTCTGAGCATGGACTGCTTTACAGCCCAGGCTGTTTTAATGTTCTTCTCTCACTATTGCTCTTTAGAGTGTGCCGTACAACTTGAACCTGGCCCGAGGGGTCTATGACAAGATGATGATGACCATCCTGGGCCATGTCAAACCTAATGCCAAAATGTAAGCTATGTATACTCAGATATTTAGTCTGAACCCTTCTTTTCCCTCACTTTCTTTTCCATTTTCTCTTAAATTCATGTTGGAAATTTTTAGTTTTAAAATTCATTCAAATGTCTTACCAGTTAATGACAGACTACGAAATTGTACACAGAAGAGACAAAACAGTGTCTCTGAAAGTCTAACCAGCTTCGGTCTTCCACAGGTTCACAGTGAACTTTCTGAGAGGCAACGACATTGCCTTTCACATCAACCCCCGCTTCAGTGAGGGGGGCAAACAGGTGCTGGTCCGTAACCACAAAGTGGGTGAGCGCTGGGGCTCGGAGGAGAGGGATCTGAAAGGACCCTTCCCTTTCGCTCTCGGGAGCCCATTTGAGGTGAGTGTAAGAGGGACGAATCAGACTGGAGGGTAGATTGAAAAGTGGTGCTTAAAGATGCTATGTGTAGCATGTTAGCATCAGTAAATCATTATCACATTCATGTGGAGACATAGGTACACCTGAAGCAAGGTGTCAGTGTGTGCTGTTTGCTTTACCACACAATTTACAGCAACAATAAATGACATAAACACAAAGCTACTAATCATTTTAACCGGGCTCTCGTGCTTGTGGTGAGAATACAATGATATGTTGATGTTTCAAAATGCTACACATGGTGCCTTTAACTGACTCTAGGTCACTTTCTCATGGTTAACGTCAGGATAACGTTTGGAAAAGATGGAAAGGGTTGGAAAGCCGTTTGTGCAGGCGGGTCCTAGATAAGGGAAGTGCTGTACTGCAGGAGGGATCCTGGAGGTCAGTGGGGGTCTCATGTTGCTCAATAACATCAATGACAATTATGGTTCACAGGCCTCACGAAGAGGTTGCTAATCTGAAGATCTAATTCTGTCAAACAGTCCGTGTCTTTGTTTAGTGACAGCAGTAACAGTTCATTCAAAGAGCTTTCCTTCAGTTTCACTTTGTATTTTTCAGTTAGTAAAGTTGAATTTTGTGGAACTTGAATTGACATTAATTCAACTAAATTATGTTATACACTATTTGGCCTTGCAGTGTTACTCATCCTAAATTAAATTCAGACTTTTTTTTTTTGTCTTTCTAAATGTGCACTGCATGTAAGGCAGTTCACGGGGTTGGTGAAAGTAGTCTGTTACTTGTGTTCTGCTCTGTCCCAGATGAAGATCCTCTGCACTCAAGAGATGTTCAGGGTGGCCGTGAACAACATCCCGCTGTTTGAGTTCAGACATCGCATCAGAGAGCTCAACCAGATTGACAGAATCAACATCCTGCATGATGTCATCCTCACCTACGTCAACGTGGAGACACTTCCATAGGAAGCACATTATCACTCATTCAGTACATGGATCAACACATCAAGGATGCACACATGTATATGAGTGTGTAAATGCATACAAAAGAAATGCATATAAATACACACAGAAATTTCCACAGTACACACACGCACACACACACACCCACACACACACACTATCTATGGACTACATCTTGCAGGAACTAAAACTTTCCAATTTATTTGTCACGATGCTTGAAGGTTGAACCAGTAAGTGTGTTAATATATGATGTAATATTAATACTGACATGAGCTGAGCTCATTGTATAAGCTACAGGGAGTTCCAACTACTTCCTCTACCACATAGCTAACCGTTTAACACACACAGCTTTCTGTTGCTGCATGAAGAAGCTACTGTATTTATTGTGTACAATATTTTCTATACCATTGAATATTCAATATTATTAAATTGTGACTAACTGAGGGTTTGGTTAACTGTACTGATTGTTAAATAAAATGATCAGCAGAAATCTGGTCCAGAGTTTTCACAGTTTTATTCTTAAGAGAGCTTAAAGAAGAACAGTGCAATGGTTTGAAATTATTCGACAGAAGAACAGAAGAACAATCTGTTCCAGACAAATATGAAATCACAGTGGAGCATTTAAATCAGCACAACGAAAACCTGCACAAGTGTACAGAAAGACCTTACAGCTACAGTCCTCTGCAGTGAGGGAGACGCCATTGGAACAAAAATATGCACAGCCTAAACAAAACATCTTCCCAGATCCACCATCTGACACTTACTTCATACCTCAATATCATCTCTATCACCACACCTTCACTTAATTTCCTCTAACCCCACACTAAACATGCCTAAACATATCCATCATCAACAGTACCTAACAAGAACCAATTCTGACCCATTAGCAGTTGGACCAAAGGGAGTCCACCTGTGCAACACTTTAGTCTGGAGCAAAACATCTCGGCTGACTTAAATGACCGGCCAGATTGAAAATTGGTTACGATATTTCCTGTGCGGTTCATGATTGGTAACAGGTGATAGTGTCATGACTGGGAATGAAAAGGGACATCCTCAAAAGGCTCAGGCATTCACAAGCAAGGTTCACCACTTTGTGAACACATGATTGTATAAAGGAGATGACTACATGAACGCAGGAACACTTTGTATGACCTTTGTCAGTGAAAACAGTTCATTTGCAAATTATCACATTCTTTTTTTATTATTTTGATTTATGTTTACCCAACCTTTTTACGAATCATGGTTGTAATTGTACACACAAGAATAAGAACCCTGAATTTGCACTCAGTTGTCCAGAATATGAGCGTAGCACACAAGATACAGCATCTCCAAATTCAATCAGTTGCCATATTTCCAAGCCTTAGGCGAGATGAATGTGCTTTTAGATTTGAATAAAAGCACATTTTGACTTGAATAGCCTAATGTTACTTGCTGTAAGACAGCCCTTAGGACACATTTTACATTTTTATTGAAAGAAAAACTCTTTATTCTGTCCAGTAATTGTTAGATTTTGGAATGGAATATTGAACCCTGCAGCCTTTAGGATGCTAATGAGGCTTTAGTCTTATTAACCTTTACCAAAACATAACCATCTTTAGCACAATCACTTAAACAGTGCTCAATACCACAACATGAACTTTGTGACCCAAATATGCTTTTTAGCCAACTACATCTTTTCACTACCTGAGCTCTTCATGCAACTTCATCATCTGTGCTCCTCTGGCATCTCCCTTCCTAACAACTGTGCTTTATCACTCAACGTACGAAATTTGATTTTAAAAAGTGGAAAACAGACAAAGAAGAGCTATGGCAACTTGAAAAACAAGGCAACCTTTCTCATCCGTTCTTTTTTCAGTGCATAATACTCAGCCTTCATTTCGCTCAGCTTCTCCAAATTTAATGACATCTCGTCTGCTTTCAGTCCATTAATACATTTCCAAAAGGTCTCTGTGCAAATAACAAATGTAAAATTGTGCATACGTACGCATAGCAAACATACAGTCCATCTCCTCAAGTCTTGGTGTCTAGTCTCCTCTCCACAGACTTCAGCAGCAGCTCAGCGTACTGCTCCAGCAGAGCCAGGGCCTTCTCTCCCTCACCTTTGACCTCTTGGTCCACTCGGGCCCCTCCGCACTGCGTGGTGGGATGAGGCAGAGAGTCCAGCTCAGCCTTGACTGACAACAGGGTCTCAGACAGGATGCTCCTCATTTCTTTTTGATCTTCACTGGGCTGCCGGCTGCTCTGAAGCACCTGGTTTTATTGAATACATGCATGTGAAAAACAGCGAGAGAGCGAGGCAGGCAGACAGACATACAGGTAGATTTTACATCCAGGTGCCTTTTCTATGTTTGATCTGATCATCAGATGATAGATACAGCAATGAACAATGCTTTGTTTTCTATAAAATAGTGAAACATGTTCAATCCTGAACCGATTAGTAATTTAATCAATTTTCAAACAACAGGAATTAACTGAAAACTACAAATCAGCAGCATTTTTGCTAAAAAAAACCACCTCTGAATGATTTCCTGTCGATGACCTAATCAGTTAATGCGCTTACTGCTTTCGCTCTATGTTAAAGGAAAAAGGCATGTGTGAAAAGGTGAGCTAATTCACATGGATTTCACCACAGACTGCAGCCTCCACAGAGTAACATTAACTGAGACAAAGTAGTGCATTATAAGAAGATTAAAACAATAAGAGGAATATCTCATTCTATTCCCCTTTTATCTCCTCTATCGCCATTCTTCATACACCGTCCTTTCAGCCTCTCTTAACCCCCACATCTCCCGTTTCTCATATCTCACGCACACACTCACTGACCGTAGTGTAGAGCACAACGGTTTTCCTCAGACTGTTGTGAAGCTCAGTAACAGCCTGCCTACAAGTTTCCAAGGTGATAGAGTGATCTGCAGAGAGAGAGAGAGAGAGAGAGAGAGAGAGAGAGAGAGAGAGAGAGAGAGAGAGAGAGAGAGAGAGAGAGAGAGAGGACTCTTTCAAGTATAGCACAGCATGCAGCAAACCAGAGACGCCCATACTGTACTGCCTATACGCACAAACACACAGCTATCGAGCGACAAAGGCACACTTTAAATGTTGAGCAAATAGGTTGAAGAGCATTCAAAGAAAAGCAGGAATAAATTTGGTTACAGAAGAGGAACAACACACGAGGAGGCTGCTGCACAAATCCACAGAGCCGAAGCTGTGCGAGCTGTGAGACTGAGCAAAGTGATTTCACAGTTTATATCCTCCAGCAAAACACAGTTGTAGATACACATGCGGACTGGATATCACTTAATGGCATTTCGGGCTTCTGTGTTTTCAAATTGAAAGGAAACAAAGTCTGTTGCCTTTGTGAGGCGGTTATCAGCAAAAACACAGCAGGCGAGGGAGCATGAAGAATAGGATGAAGGAGTTATTTCAAGATTCATCTCATCATTTTAACTCCATTACGTACCTTTATTTACTGAGTAAGTGAGCAACGCGAGGAAAACAACCTGCACAGCTCACAGCACAAAGTTAAATAATAATTGTGCATTTATGTCCTTGTAAATGCAATTTAGTTTTTCTGCCATTCCGTTTAAATAGTTTATTCGATTTTATTGTTTTTATTCTATCCTTATTTAAATACTTGGATGTCTGTTTATATGTATTCTGTGTGTGCAGCAATAAAAAATCCTTTAACCTTGAAATAAGAGGTAATTACTGTATGTATCATCAAAAAGAAGCAATAATGTGCAAATTCCTCTGCAATCTTTCTATTGGATTATGAGGCCCAGACATGACTACTACAGGATTACATGAGGAGTCCAACATAGAAAGGGTCTGCCCTTTGAGGAAGTGTGAATCTGCTGAGCAAGCGTTGTAACAATCAGCTGGTTTTGATATGTGTTCAAGTGCAACATCAAGCCAGCTGCACGGAACTTTGGTGTTTTGTTGGATAGCAATTAAAGCTTTGAGCAGCATCGCACAAAACTGGTTCAGTTGTGTTTTTATCATCTCAGAAACAATTCAAAAATAATCTTTTGTCTCCTCAGACCTCACTTCTGACGGTAAAAGACTCAGGGTGACATTGCCACTCTTGCGTTGCTCATCTATCTCAATATTCATAAAGAGTAGAATTCAAAACTTCCCATGTCCCTTCATCTGTGGACCCGCTCATGTAATTGCAGCATTGACAGCAGGAAGGCGCAGAGACAGACGGGGGAGCGTGTGATAGACAAGCAGACTGACAGACAGGCCAGAAGGCAGAGGGCGACGAGTGTGAAGAGATGCACTGATGAAGAGGAGGAGCAGGAGCAAATGACAGGTTGGTAAAAGATTTCTGAGAGGACAGACCTGGCTGCGGGTCAGCGCTCAACGTGTGGGCCTGTTCAGGCACCAGAGGGCACTCTTTGGCTACAGCCACCTGGTCTGGCTCCTCGGCACTGGGAAGAAATGTCAGAAATGTGTCTCAGTTACTGTGTTAATGCAAAAATGTGAGTTATCAGATTAAAAGAGAAGAAAAACAGACAAAATGCATCGACATGTTTAGAAGGGGTGTAAGAGCGTACCTCTCTGAGCCTGAGCCTCCCTTCAGCTTCACTGGTAGTGAACTTGGCAAACAAGGATCCAAACTCAGAGACAGATGCCTGGCCAGAGCTGACGACAACAAGATCCAGTTAAAATCACACACAGGCAGTCTTTAGTTCCTTACCTGTGGCTGCTTGTATATAGCTGAGTGTCTAACCTTGCCTTCCTGGAGTAGCTGTAACATGACATCCAGGGTCTGCAGTAGGAGTAGTGGACCTCGACAGGCCTTCAGACCAACTTGAGCCCTCCAGGCAGAGGCTGCGACGAGGGCTGAGAGGCTGCTTGGGGAGCGGGATGCGAGAGGGCGGGATGTTCTGGATATAAGGAGTGGGTGAAACTGTAGCTGTAGGGTGGGGAGGAATCGGGGGGGGAGTGTTCGACAGAGGACACGATGAGAGGGACGCTGATGAGACAGAAGAGGGGGAAGCAGCGACAGGAGACGACGTGAGCAGGGGAGGATCGCCTTCCAGCTCCCCACATGACCTCCTGCTCTTGGGGAAGGAGGGGGAGCACGGAGGGGTGCGCATCTGGATGCCCTCTCCCAGCGAGGAGGAGCGGCTGCTTTTGGCCATGGAGCTGGCAGTGGGGTTCATGTAGGAGTGCTGGGGCTTGAGTTTGGGGCTCTCCCAGGGCAGGGGAGACTGGGGGGACTGTGGGGAGCCAGAGGAGGGTGAAGAAAAATGGAAGGAAGGCCTGGGAGTGTCGTGATCCAGGAACAGCAGCTGAGGTCTTTTGCACAACTCCACTCGGTCACTAGAGGGCACAGGTGAGTGAGGACCTAGAGAAAAATGTACAAGTGGAGATTAATATGACTTCAATTTTTTAGAAAATACAAGTACATTTAATTATGTTGTGTAACTGGATGACTTTCAAAATAATTGAATGAATTATCCAAAGCCAGAGTAACTTTTTTTTGCATATTTCACAAAAGATCCCCATATAAATTCTGTTTAAATAGACTCTTGAAGAGGTGTAACCATCTCACAATGTTCACCTAATGAAGGTAATGTGGCCAAATATTAGAGAAATGGCAGAAAGCACATAGTTATAAATAAACAAAATGATGATGAAACATACAGTCTGAGGCCAGGTTCTGGGCAGAGCGTGATTTCTGTAAACACATCGCTCTGTCCAACAGCAGCGGAGCTTTGGATGGAGGGTTGGACAACCTCCACAGGTGGGACCCTGAAGTCTTCTTCTTCAGGGGTCTATGGGTAGGAGTGGCCTCTCTCTCTGGAGCATCTACCCTGCTGAGAGGCAACAAGGCAGCGGCTTTAAGGTCACCTCACACACAATAACACAAGAACAAAGTAAACATCAGTTGTGCTGATTCTTTTTCTTCTCTGTGCTACATTTTGGCTACACTGTAGTAAATTGGTCTAACTGATTTGCATGTGCAGAATTACTTTAGATGAGACTTCAGTTTCTCCCTACTTTTGTTTACCCTTATCTATTATTAATATGGAAGTAACTGCAGAAATGTACTGGTTGTAAACAGTGTAAAAACATTGTAGCCTTGTGGGACCTCAGGAAAGTCCTGTATGTGTTATATTGCATTCGCGCCGTGTGGACTGTCATTATTATTTCATAAACATTTGTTTACGCAGAATACCTTTTGTGATTTTTTTGCTCTTATGCCTCGATGATTCATTAATCAAAGTCTGCCAAAGCAGCACTTGTCTAAAAATAAACCTCATGCAGCTCCTAGTCTAAGTTTTCTCCTTACTGAAGCCTCCCACTCCTGCCAGGGGACACAGGGGTCTTGTCCTCAGTGCTATCCTCCATCAAGGGTCGTACTTTTGACACAGGGGGCTTAGCAGCATGGCTGCCTTGTTCCTTTCCATGCACTTTGGCAAACGGAGAGATAGTCCTACACAGAGAGAAGGTATTACAGGGTTAGGGGATCAGTTGAGCAAAATACACAATGTGAGTTAAGAGGATACTTATTTGGGGACATATGCTTATTGAGAGATGTCACTCTCATGTCTGTATGCTAAATATGAAGCTATAGCCAGCAGTTCAGCACAAATACTGGAAACAGTAAACAGTAGCCTGGCTGTCAACTGCCGACCACCTATAGTCAGGCTCATTACCCCCAATAAACCACATGTTGTTCTGTACACATTAAACAAACACAATGTAAACTGTTAATTAGTGAGCTTTAGAGGTGTTGGTAGGCAGTTTATTACCCCTGGACAGAGCCAAGCTAGCAGTTTCCAGTCTAGCTAAGCTAAATGGCTGCTGGCCGTAGCTAGATATTTACTTTGCAGTCATGAGAGTGGCATTTTCTAAAGCATTGGGAACATATAATTATAACAAATCTGTCTTGCTAAATGAACAGTTGAACACTTTATTTAAAATATTTAAAAATTATCCACGAGTGATATGAAAAGACTGAGACTACTCTCATGTCTGGATGCTAAATATGTAGCTTCAGCCAGCAACTTTAGTTTAGGTTTGCACAAAGACTAAACATGTCCATATCTTATTTGTTTAATCTGTATTAGTCCATGAAGTTAGTGTCTCTGATGAGGAAATACTCTTTCACATGGCATATGACCCCATATAAAATGTTAATTTGTTGTTACACTTTTACTTTGCAGCTTTAGAGCTGTTACCCTGTGTCCTATCTTTGTGTTAAGCTAAGCTAACCGCCTGCTGGCTACAGCTACATATTTACTGCAGACAGGGTGTGTGTGGATGGTATCCATCTTCTCATGCAACTTCTGCAGGAAAGCTAATAAGCATATTTCTCAAAATGTTAAATTATTCCTAATATCATACAATATTTTACAGTTAAATATCTTGCTGCATATTAATTATTAGAAGTAAACAGTAAAAACTTTACAGCATCAAAAAGAATTTTCCTACACGCATAAAATTACCCAAACATTAAGTTAACAATGTCATTTTAAACTGATAGTTTGGCCAGATCAGGATGATACACAGATGGTTTAGCAGAGCAGTGTGCGTGAGTCCACATGGGTTTGTAATTATAGCTGTGAGTCCACACTGGTCTGAAGTGGTCAACAGTACCTGTTATTATGTCCTCTGGCCAGGAAGCGTGAAGACATACTGAGCCGAGGGAGTCCGCTCTGGTCAGCTGTGGACAGACAGCAAAAACAAGAAGGAAAATGGAGACAGTGGGGGGGGGGGGGGGGGGGGGGGGAAGAGAACACACAGTCACACAGAGAGAAAAGGAAAGAGAAACAGAAAGTGGATGAGAAACCGAAAGCCTAATCAATATTGTTTGCATGTCCAATTACATGCAAGGACATTTAAAGGTACAGTTCAAAATGTTGGCAAATTAACATATTCATTTTCTGGCAGAGAGTTAGATGCACATATAGATTTGAGTCTTATATCTGTTTAATGTAGCTTAACCAGGGTTTGACATCCTGGAGGCTTATTGCCACCGTGGATTTGCCAGGCTAACTGTTCTTTTAAAGCTGCATATGAGTGTTTGGGCTCTCCTACCCATGCTGCAGCTCTCTGCCAGCGTCTCAAAGTTCTGCTTCAGGAAATCTTCTTGACTGCGGTCAGCAGTGCCAGTCACTGTCCTCAAAGCCTCGTCCATACTTGTCACTTCTGCCTTTTGCTTGTCTTCCTCCCGCTCTTCATTCTCTTCATCAGAGCTGTCCTGGCACAGGGACTCCACATCTGCAGAATCTGAAAGCACAAAGGAGAAAAAGGTAGAGCTGAAGCTCAAGGAAGAGAGAAAAAGCATTTCCAAACACTCCTTGACCTTGGTACCAAATAATCCCTAACAAATGACCAGCTAGAACACTGAGGCTGATGTGGTGGCATTATCTGACATATTTCTATCAGGTCTGAAACTGAGAAAATCCGACAGTCTGTGTGCTCAAATCCCTCTCGGCGGGTATCAGCTTTACTGTATGTAGCTGAGATGTCATGGCTTTCATGTACGTTTTAGCCTTTCATTTTAAATCCAGCACTTGACACACTTTGAGGAGACATAACCTTACATAGCAGCAATGTAGACAGATAAAAATACTGACATAAAGCATGCCAGTGTGTCTTTGACGTCTATTCAAAACTCCTTGGACATTAGTCTGTTTTATTCAGGCTTACTCTGCTATTGTGCTGCCTGCAAGCTGCAGTAAGAAAACCCCTCACTGAAAGCTTCTGTGTATAGAAAAAGTCTATAATTTTAGCATCTAAATGAATAAAAAGATTATTATTTTACTAGAATATATATCTTACCTGGGAGGGCGCTAAAGTCTGAAATTTTCTAAATGTGCGCATGGTGGATTTGAGTTTTCATGCAAGCAAACGTTATTTATTAAATTAAATGAATGTCAATCATAATTGCGTATTGGTTGAACTTCTTGTAATGATTATGTCTGTTGCGATCAGAGTGAGACGTCACCATCCAGGACGCGCTCCGGGCTCGACTCCCTGCTGTCGTAGCCCAGAGAGCAAGCGCTGTCTGGGCTGCGGCTTTCCTGGCTCTCACTGCGGATCCCTCGCCCTTGCATCCTGCAGTGCTGCTCCTTCACCATGTAATCACTGACGTAAGAAAACAGAGAGCGGCAAAACAGTGAGGAACAGGGGTGGAGGGAAACACTGAGCCAGGAATAGAAAATCACTTTTGTTCTCTCTCGGCATCAGAGAGTCTTGAGCGGGGGATTTACCTGCCCTGGACCCTGTTGTCCTTGTTCTCCTCGGGGTACAGCACGGCCCCATCGGTCCCTCTGATGCCCTTGGATGGGTGTGAGGACAGCCAGTCAGTGTGCGGCCAGGGCCGATGCCTCTTGGCTCTCTCCTCCAACTGCAGCTGTAGAAAATGATAGGTGACATAGCAGTGCAATTACACACACATGGATCCATGTGAGCAGCTCCCTCTTTCTCTCTTGTTGACATACTACATCCATGCATACCACGGGCTCCTGGAGGATGGACGAGCTCTGTCTCTCTCTGTCAGGAGGGGGGCAGTTGGGGTTTTTCTTCTGAGCAAAGGTTTCCAGTTGCCTCAGGTCCATCATGGATTTAACCATCACCTCCAGAGAACCCATGCGGTGCGACCAGCGCCTGCGAGGGCGCGTGGAGGAGTCAGGAGTGACCTGGCTGACGGCTCCATGCTAGAAAGGATGTAAAGGAGGTGCCATGAGCTGACATAGTGAACCACGATTCCTATTATAAAAGACATGATATCATGCAGCAGTTCTGGAAATTAAAGTCGACAATTTTCCTCCAGATGTACAAATCTCAGATGAGGCTGTGTGATCTAGTTTTTAGTCCTCCCACTCTGGCTGTGTATTTCAGAATGGATTTCACATCGCCTTTTATCACTTTCAAGACTTAGCAGGAGGGTATTTCTCCTCTGATACATCACAGAGGATTTAATCTCATGTATGGTAGCATGAAGCTAGAGATCCTTCAGCCACTTCAGTCCCTCTGAAGCACTGACAGAAAACTAAAAGAGGTAGTAGTGTAGCATTAGCTGAGCTGCTCATCAGCTTTCCATTCTACATACTCGAAGCACACACTGATTATTACATACAAATATGTTCCCCGCCCAGTTTATTTCTATAGGAAAAACAAGATGCAAAAATGAGAGATGTTGGTTTTCATCATAACAATTAATGACAATGGGCTTCACATTTAATATTTCTGATACAAATGCATTAAAAAGCATTTCCAATGTTTGTTATTTTTCTTTGAAACTGAATCTAAGCAGGCATCGCTAATGGATGGATGATAACAGCCTTTTCAAACTGAATATAACCACCAACCTTTGTCAACTCCCACTCCTGTCCTTCATCTGAGCCACCTGTTGTATGAAAGAGCACAATAGTCAGAAGCCTGAAAATAATGAAATACCACTTGTTTGATGTCTGGATTATTTCTATCAAAAGCTGCTCTCCACAGAGAGAAAAAAGGTCAGGGTTACTACAGATGGCAGGCACTCCCCAACACAGGTGGCTACACCCAAATGAACAACATGCAGTTGGCTGGCTTGAGAAACACCTGGATCAGAGTCAGCACTGTTTGTGCTCTCATTCACTTCATACTGAGACGTACCTGTGTCATCCCCGCCACGGCTGCTGTCAGAGGAGGTGTTGGTTGCGTCGTCTTCTGGGTCGTTGGGGTCATCCATCTCTGCTCCATCCTCCTCCTCTGGCTCACGGTCGCTGTCAGAGGACAGACCACCAAGAGTGGGGGCACTATACACCTCTCGCCTGGAGTAACACAGTCAGACTGAATGATGAGCCCTGGGTTTATGGACCCAATGCAATCAGCGAAAGAGTTGAAGGTGGTGTCTCTTTACCTGAGACTGGAGGTCTTGCAGGGTGGTGCGTTTGGGTTTTGTCGGAGCTGGCAGAGCCTCTCTCTCATGCTGATTGTCAGCTCTGGAGCCAGTCGCCACACAAAGATACAGCTGGGAGATAAAAGCGTTCAGGCATTAAAAATTCAAGATTTCATTTCAGCTTGGCTATTGAGGAAACTGTCTGCAAACACATTTCCTCACTCATTTCCTCTGGCAGCAGAGGCTGAGGACGATTTAAATTTGAGTGCTGCTCCAATCCTGCTTCTTTACAGTGGTTTTATTCTACTCATATTTGGATAGCTCACTGTTATTAGCGCCAATTATAAATATAGAGCTTATTCTTGTAATACTAATACTATTGTTTCATAAATAGGCCAACATTGTAATACTCTAAATGCTGGCTTTTCTCCGGTACACTCCAGATTACTGGAGTCTAAGTGAGTGCACACACAGGACTGTTTCTCACCTGTCCCCTGACACAGAAATCAAATGCTTGCAGTCGTTGGTAAACTTCATCCCAGTGACAATCTCTGCAAAAAAAAAAAAAGATTCCTTACTATTCCTTACTGTCATTTACTCACAGACGAATTTAACAATAGAAAATATGTGTGTGAGGTGCAGGTGTGTGTTCTGTCACCAGAGTGTCCAAACATAGTGGCGACACACTCCCCAGTGTAGAAGTCAAAGATGCTGATGTTTTTATCGGAGCAGCTGGTGGCGATGTATTGACCTGATGGATCAAGCTGAACCTGCCGGGACCAAAAGAGTTCTCCAGTCAACATGCTGTATGTACAGGAGGGGACAGGCATGTGGACTGTGGAGGAAAATGTTACCCTGAACAGACTGCCGTCCTCACTCAGTGATCCCTTGTAGAGTTTCTTCTGTTTGCCACTGCTGATGTTGAAAATCCTGCAATCAGAAGGAAAAGACACCTCAAAGATTCATTTTCCCATTGCTAACCTCTCCGACCTTCAAATCCACGCTCACGTGCCGACATGCTCACCTGATGCAGCGGTCCTGACAGCCAACAGCAGCGTACTTGCAGGTGGGGTCTACATCCATGTCGTACAGTGTGGTCTTCCTCACCATGTGGTGGGAGCGTCTGAACTCTGTTCCTCTGTCAGTCTGCAAAGCAAAAAGAAACACGTCAGCTCTGTGCAGCTTGAGCTTTGGATAGAAATATGCTAATTGAAACTTTGGGCAACATTCAAACGGTAAAGCACATAAGGTACAAAGCAAAAGCTTTGATTTAAAGTCACTGAAATGGTCCACAGTTAATCTACTGGGTGCATCATTCTGTGTCAGCATCTTTCATGAATTTACATATTAAAAACAGCTAAATGACTAACATTGCTGCATTCTGCAGCTAACTGATGGTTATCACTGTGGTTAATGACCCATTTTGGGAATCTGATTAGAACTAATAACTGATCTGGTTGTGCAGTAAGTAATTAAGTGAGTTGTTCCACCTAAAGGAACTGACCTTTATATTCTGCATGTTCGGCCCCTATTTTCCGCCTCTTTTCCAAAGTATTGTATATATACTTTAAAGTTAGGCCCATTTTAGGTGGAATGCAGTCATTATAATTTATCTTGCAGCTCCTCTTGTAACGTAGAAAGCTAAAGCTAATCTGTAATGGATAATATGCAGTATATGTACTGTTTGAAAATAAAGTAACAAACGTGATCTATGCATTCAGATATCTCAAAATTGCAGAGATCAGGTTGAATCAATGTCAACATACGCATGGCTCATGTGCTTAAAAATGCATGAAAGGCACAATAAGTATTTGTCTCAGTTAATGTTTGGCAGAATGTGTCAGAATGTGCTTGGAAAATTGAAACATTTTGTAAAGAAACATAATTTTTGTAGTGTGGTTTATAGAAAATTGATGTTTGTGCATCCAATCATACGCACATGGTCAGAAAAGACTATTTTTCTTCATTTAAAATCCTTAAAAAACACAGATAATAATAGGAGGCAGCATAGAGGATGCTTATTTATATCCTGCGGGGAGTTCAGGCCTGTCACAACAAGTTTCCACAATGACTATTCCATAAATGTCTGGATGATGAGGAGAAGTTTTACTGAGGACTAACAAGCCATTGTTTATTGTGCTCCACAATGTTCATGAGTCACTGCAGTGGCCTGAATCGTGTCTTAAGTTTGACAAGAATGTTGTAACTTATGCAACTCTGACTGAACAGAAAGTTGTCCCAGTAACCCAGAAGCAAATCAAGAGGAAAGGCTGCAGCAGGATGCCTCCTTTATCGCATTTAGTTATACAACTCGCAGTCTAAATGCTGCTTTTGTGGTATAGAGCTGTATTCACCGAGCTAAATAGATGGTGTTACTGTTATGCTGCACAATGAGTCCTTAATGTGAGGAATTAATGATTTATCTGAGTGAAAATCAATGAAACAGCAAAAAATGCTGATCCTCATTGTGTCTTTTATGGCCAGAAAGAATTCTGAGAATTTTTTGGAAATGATTTTTTGGTGTAGCAAGTAATTCTAGCGTTTAATCAGTGTTCATCTGTATCAAAATATTAAGCAGTAAATCAGGACAAACCAGGCATTTTACAGTGATTTGAAATCGCTGCAGGATAAGATTGCCTCAAATGGAGTATAGCTCCAAAATATCAGGAGCATGTCCAATGATACAAAAGGCAATGATGCAAGCACGTAGTTAGCTTAGCTTAGCACAAAGACTGGAAACAGGGGGAAAGAGCTAGCCTGGTGACCTACATGCCGTTTTTACACTTACACACACAGAGTAAACACACAAGATTTAACAATTAGTGAGATTTTGGGAGATTTTAGAGGTGTTATCATGTGGACAAAGCCAGTCTAACTGTCTACATCTGGTTCCATCCATCCTAACCAGCTGCTGGCTCCAGGTGCATATCTTTACAGCACACAGATGTAGGAGTTGCATCCATCTTCACTGATTTTCGGGTCCATTTGTCAGCAAAAGCCAAATCAATTCTTACAAAATCCCTAATATTGTTCTAGTTTATATGATGGTGATTTTCAGTCAGCGTATTAATGTTTTTATGGTCACTCATGGGTTTTTTTGGACACCCAACAGCAGACTGCACCTGTGGAGAGATAAGTGCTTTGATGGTGGCTGAATCCTGCTCAGACGTGTCTTACCTTGTGCGCCGTGCGGAAATAGATGCTCTTGTCTGCCCCACAGCTGATCATCCTCACCTTGTTGTCATTGGCTGAAGAACAAAGACAAATACTGAACAATGTCTTTTTTGATCTTTTAGAGAAGTTTATTGAGTTATTGAGTCCTGCAGGCAATGCAAAAAAACTATGGCAGGCTTTCATCCGTCAGCTCCCACTAGCATTTTCAAAAGAATTTAAAAAGAGAAATCTATAAATGCACTCTCAAGTGTTGACTAAATGAATTCATTAAATACAAAATGAAGGGCAAGAAAAGGCTTTGCACATGACAAACAAAGCTGTCATCAATTATTTAAACAAGCAGTGTTGCAAGTGAAATAAAAGAGGGACTTTGTGTGGGACTGAATGGAGATGAAAGTGTGGATTAAGATAAGATTAACTGTCAGATGTTGACAGTGTCTCAAGTGGCTCACCAGCAAAGCGCACGGCTGTTATGGATGAAGAGTGCTCGTCAAGTGTCTGCACCAGACTGTAGTCATCCTCAGCATCCAAGACATGGATCAGACGGTCCCTGCTAGCTGTGGCCAGCAGCTTCAGACCTGGCAGTGATAAAACAACTTAATCACATTGTGTAAACAGCCAATGCACAAATAGTTATCCACACACACACGCACACTTACCAGTTTCTGGTTTACTGTATTCAAGGCAGAGGATCTCAGCATCATGGGCCTCCACTTTCAGAATCTCCTCCATGCTGCTGAGGTCATGAACCCTGCAGAATATAAATTCAAATTTTGTTTTAGGGATGGAGGTCATCCCAGTCAGTCATCACTCTCAGATTCAGCCGTCTTGTCTTACCTCAGCATCCCGTTGCGATCTCCAGATGCCAGGTGTTTGCCGTCTGGACTCACGCAGATGGTCCTGATGCCAGTCCTGCTTTCTGCTGTCTGTCCATCTCCTGGTTTGTCTGCATTCACATTTGTTGTACATTCTGGGTCCAGTAAGGCACTAGTGTTTCCATCTATGTAGATTATATTTAGGAGATCCTGCAGGGCAAAGACAGATAGAGAAATTGGTCTTCTTATGTCTGCATTTTCTTCTTTACAACGTGAAGACATGTGGCATTTAAAACCAAACTCACACGACTGAGGATGTTCTGAGAATGTGCCCAATCGTCCATGCACCACAGCCTGATGGTGTTATCAGTTGAACAACTAAGAAATGCACCTGATGACAGACCAGCAGCCATTTCTCCAGGAACATCTGGGAACATCTGAGGAAGGACGAGAGAGAAGGTGGGGGTTGAGGGAATATTAATTACATGATGCTAAACAGTAATTTTGAATGATTAGCTGAGATACAGTAAGCCTTCATAAGCATAACTATGGTCAGAATGACTGCTCAAAAGCTGTAGTTCTGTCTGTAATACAATCAAGTATGAATTTCCTTTTAGTATGATACTAATAGTTTATTCATTTTAACTACCAATAACAAAATATAATAATAGCATCAATCAGCTGGTTCGCAGTTTAGTAGCACAAACTTTTCAGAGCAGCCTAATCGTATTGATCAATCCTCCAATGTTCCCCAATCTGTGGCCTGAGTCCACTGTCCACTGTCTACACTCTGAACGAGGGGCTGGTTTGAAATGCGTGTCACTGTGGTTAAAGAGGTGTGTATCATCCACCTCCTCCTGCCTCTTTACCTCCAGGTCCCCGACACAGGCAGCATGGAAGAGGGCAGAATGCACCTTCCCCACCCTGTTGACATCTCTCACATCCCACACGTACAGACTGTGGTCATTATATACACAGCTGAGCCAGCGGCTGACGGGGTCGTAGGTAACAGCGATGGCATCTGGGTAACGGGCGTCTGTTTTGGTGGAAAATAGGTGGCTGATGGGAAGGAGATTGGAACACATTTTTAGAGGTCATGGAATAACAGCAACAGATGTTTTCTTAAACATACTAACAGGTTTTGACCAGGGGCAGGACGGGCTGACAGGGTAAAGTAAATAATATATAGTGTGCTATTGACTTCCTCAGAAATAAGAAACACTTCAGAGTTATTTTGCCACTTGAGATGGGACACACTAATAGCAGAGAGCATTTGGTCCTGCAGTCCTCTCCCTCACCTGGCCTCCGTGATGGCTGAGACGTCAGAGCCGAGGGGGTGCGGCCGCGGCAGCGTGCAGACAAAGTGCAGGTCAACAGGGCTGAAGACTCGCACCGTTCCATCAGCGCAGCCACAGAAGATCATATCCTCAGACAGAGACAGAGACTGGGCCACGCCCGTCTGTAAGGCAGGACACAACAGGCACATAAGCTCATTTCACAGCTCCATCGTTTACAGACCGGTTAGTTCTAAACCTGCGAGTAACATAAATTTGATTTAAGTAGGTGAGTCTTCAACCGTCCGGCCTGTCAGTAGCGATAAAGGTTACAGAAGGTTGCAGCGGAGCATAAATGCGTCCTCGTTGGCATTCTTCCAAACACATCCTGTACTTGTCTTCGTCCCTGTTGCTAATCCCTCTCTGATCCTCCGACAGAAGGCAGGATCAGGAGCCACACACCTTCATCCTCACCTCTTGATTAAACACCACAGCTGAACACTGACCATAAACAGTAATGGATATATAAACATACTGATGATTAACGGTGGTAAAGCTAAATTAGATGAGTGAAATATCACAACAAAGACGGAGACATGCCGTCGCAGTTGTGTGCTTTCAAAGTTACAACTCCTCCAGCAATTAATGCCACGATGCCGCTTAGCCTTTACGACCGCTCGTCAATCTTCAAGGAAAACTTGGCAGCAAAACGATTCCGAAGCTAGAAAAGGGACTTTGACTACAAGCAGCACTATAGCAAAGAGAAGGTTGCGACTTACACACAAAAAACAATGAGGAGAAAGAAGATTTCAACTTTTAGGAAGGACGCTTGTTTGCTCTCTTGCTCCTGGAGTTTACCATATAATGACTGAGTTCAAAATCTTTACCTTTAATTTACTTTAGTCCAACAACCTGCCAAAATGCATCAGCCTTTAACATTTTATTAAAAGTGGCCTCTGTGGTTAAAACACAGCAGTGAACGTTAGCACACATCAGCTGGACTGACCCAGCCCATTCTAATATGGGGTAAAACAATTAAAAAGATTGAAAGTAGTAGTAGTATTTAGTAGATTCTTGTAGCATTTATATGGCAATTAGGATTTCTTCTATGCCACTGTTTTGGCTTTTTCATACTTTGCTGGCTGTAACGACTTAATTTCCCCAGCGTGGGATCAATAAAAATTCATCTTATCTTATCTTAGTGGTAGCTAAAGAGTCCAAAGAACCTCTTGTCAGTTTTGGACACTTCCTGTGAGTCACTCACCTGTAGGTCCACCCACTTGTCCAGCATCCTCTTGCTGTTAAACTCACACAGCAGGCCAGAGGAGGTGATGCAAAAGGTGGAGTCAGATGTGGAGCCCCGTCCACAGGCCACATCACAGAAGAAGTTATTCCTCAGCTCTCCCAGCAGCCCGGAGCGGCCCAGCAGGGGGACAGGAGCACTGGCCTAAACACCACAGAGGGCTGAGGGTTAGCTGGTGAAGCTCAGACTGAAGTGCCTAAAGCAGAATACTGGTTACATTTAACATTTCTGTGCATTACAGCCCTTTCCTGTCCTTTTGAAATGAGTGCATGTGTGTAGTTTTTTGTGCATCGTTGTGAAAAGTGGAACTTCTTGGTGTGAGAATGAGCTTCAGAGCTAACAAAGAAAGGCCAAGCGGGTAGCCAAGGATACTGCAGTTAAATGTGTGACTAGTATTATTAAATTATTTCCCATTTCATTATTTAAGGGCTTTCTTTTATTTGATTATGCAGTAACCAGTTGTTAAGTTGTGAAGAAAACTGTGTGAAGTTCATTGAAGTGAAGACTCTCAGCTCTGGAACAATGGAAATCGGAACTGTTACAAAACCAAACTCCCAGTTAACTGCAATGTTTGGACAGTCTTCACACCGTGTAAAAATGGCTGGGGGAGGATTCCTCTGAAGCTAGAAAAACGACTCCAACTCCAAAGGGAACATTGCAACTTGTATGACTGACAGCAACTTGATATAAAAAAACACACCATTATCTTTATCATTCCATACCTTGCTGGCCTTGCAGTGGTCCAGATACCAGAATTTGACGTGTCTGTTCCCGACAGTCACAAAGTAAGAGCTGTCCTCGGAGAAAGACACACCTGTCACCTTACTGGACACCTTGTTAGCAGCAACTACTACATCTTTCTGGAAGAGAACAAAACAAAACAAAACATGTTTAAATCATAGCCTTCTGGGAGCTTCAGCATATATACATAATGTCTTGACAGAGCTAGGCTAACTATTCCCTCTGATTTCAGTCTTTATGCTAAGCTAAGCAGCGGCTGAGAGTGGCATCAGTCATAAGAGTGAGGCATACCTTCCAAGCCCAGACATTGACAATCATGTCATGCTGGTTTCCCACACTGACAATGTATTTGCTGTTGGGGGAGACAGCCACGCAGGAGATGCCATATTTATGCGTCTGGAGCTCGGCCACCTGTCTTCGTTCGGCCACGTCCCACAGTCTCACCGCTGGTCGATGGCCGCTCTAGTGGAAAGGGAAGAGGGAGGTGGCGGGGGAGTGAGTAACAGAATTAAGTGAGAGAAAAGAGTTGACTGTTATTACAGAAAAGGTTCCTTCCTATCTCCAAAGGTCAACGGGCAGTTTATCCAGCTCTCTGAGAGATAATCCTCTCTGCCCTCTGACCTCTTTTCACTATATACAGTTACCTGTCCCTCGACCTGTTCACATTATTCTCTCTCAGGGATCAAAAGGTCAGCAGGCTATTTGCGCAGTCTCTTACTTTAATATGACCTTTCAAAGGTCAGAGTTAATAGGTGAGAGAGGACAGGCAGCCCGAAGGATGCTGCGAATGGATGACATTCAACTGAAGACTGAGCTCCATCCAAAGCAGACAGAAAGAAAAAAGAAAGACAAATAAAGACATGCATGTCTGCTGCCAGTCTGACCTTGATGTCAGCTCTTTTGGTGAATGAGTGTGTGTGTGAGGGACATTTCTTATCAGGTTATTCACTCAGGAATATCTTAAAGCCTCCTTTTTCAAGGCCTTCAGGAAATCCTCTGACAGAGCTGTGACGCTTTCAAAAGGAGAACCACGAGAAGACTGCTTGCTGACTATAATATTAACATTTACCTGTAACTTGTTCACATTTACTTTAATATAAAAATCAGCTGTGTTCTGTAAACTACAAAATGTGGCATTTGATTCCTTTTGAATGGCAGCAGCCTACCCTCATGGTATTTGGTCGTTTGAACTTTGCTCTCTGCCGTCATGGCAACCACTGCTTGCTCATCCACTTACACAGAGAAGTCTTTAATCGGCTTTGATTGGCTGGAGTGGATTAAGAAGTTGTGTTTTTGCTGAGGCGCACACTGCAGCTACAACACCAATGCAGATGTCTGACTGACACATTGCAGCAGAACAAGAGGGAACCCTCGATATAGGCCTAAATCCTGCTTGGATGTTCTCAGCGAAACATACTTGTACTGTTCACAAGTGCAGCCTGGAAGGATGTACTTGTCTAGATACACTAATTCTACTACAATGTTAATCCAATGAAGGTCAAAAAATAAAGTTCTAGGGAGGATAAAGGGAGGAAAGCCTGGGTATTTGAACAGTGAGTCCAAACGTAAAGAGAAATAAGAAAAATGCTGAATTCATGTGAAAAAACGATGCACCACAGATTGACATGTAGGCAGACTCACCTCTCCAGTGACCAGGTACTTGCCATCAGGAGAGAAGGACAGAGCTGTGATGGTCTTCCTATGAACAGTGAGAGAAAGACAGCTCAGCGTGACTCATGTTCAGGTAGTTTGGACAGTTTGATGTTGTTCCGTTTAAATGCAGGTTGTTTCTGTGCAAACCTTGAAGTGATAATGTGGTGCTGCCTGTTCTTCTTGGGGTTCAGCAAGACGACCACACACCTACACAAGAGAGAATGTCATCAAAATTCACCAAATGAGTTATGTTTACATACATATTGGAACAGATCTGAAAAACCTGTGCTTGGCATGTACTCCCTGCGCTGAAGTAATGGTTTTGCGGAAGTGGAAAATTTCCATGGTCGCTTTCTTTCAAGTGTTTTTGTATCTATATAGTCAGGATATATTGCAAGAAATGCAAACACACATTTTCAGGTCAACAAACAAATGCCTGAACTCTCTTTTCACAGTGCGTACTTGTGGCATAGCTTACAGGTGCCTGCTGATTATACCCCATAACCTTGTAAACATTTCAGCTCTGAATCCATACAGCATTACTCTAATGGCAAATAATATGTACAAAAGTAAGCCAGATCTTATTAATCTCACTTGATTCATAATCAAACTTTATTCTGTGACCTGTTTCAATATTTTCCAGAACACTCATGCATTTGCTCTTCTGGGTATTCATTCAATAATATGTTTATCACGTCTGAAGAGTGCTTCATGGTGTGCTGACGTTAATCAAAATGACAAACAGTGCTACAGAGGTGGGTCACACAAGGTTGAACGACAGTTTAGAAGCTTTTCTAAACTTTAAAACAATGCAGTGAGATAACTTCAGCTTCAAGGATGCTGAACTGTGTGCCACCAAATATCAGCTGCATCAGTGAAAAAAAAGGTTAATTATTTAAGAAATAGTATCAATAAGAAGATTGATACTACTGTCATTATGCGCTAAATATGAAGCTACAGTCACTTAGCGTAGTTAGCTTTGCTCCATCCAAAGATAACAACATGTCATCAACCTTTATTTTCACCTCCAAGTACCACTGAGGAGATATCTTCCTTTACAGTGGTGTTGAGATGTACAACAATAATAAATGCTAAAAGTTCAAATTGAGGGTAATAAACATGCTATGGCATAAATAATGAATACATCTATTTGTGAGTTCATTTGTGAGTGTGCTGGTAGGTGGATTTTGTTACTTTTGAATCTGTTTCCCTGTTTACAGCCTTGAGACTGTGTTTCCCTAAATGTTGAACTAATTAACCTTTCAGGAGAACATTCCGAACAATCATGACCGAATCTGAAATATAAACTGCATGAAATAAGAAAATAAACTGGTCGAAACGTGACTTTACCCACCAGTGTGTCAGTGTTTATGTAGTATTGCCTACCCCATGTGATTCATCTACCCCTTATGTGATTATGCCTTTTCATATTCAAATAATCCAGCCATAACCACATTGTTTCCTGCTAATAAAACCGCCACTTCATGTCCTTTTCAAGAGCAGCACAAAGACCAGTGATCCACCTGTTTGTGAGCTGCCTGTTGTTCAGCTCCGTGCCAGGAAACTGCATTCTTGGTACGACAGCTTGCGCAGATTTAAAGTGAGACGGCAGGTGGATCGCCAGACTGTGTGCAATTTGGGAAGCGTAAAGCTTGCTAAAAAGACACACACATGTCCACATATGTGCACAAGGGTGCCCATGCTTGCACGCACGCAGACACAGACCGGCAATCACAAGGTGCACTTGTTAACATTACAATACTGGAAACAGCCATTGACCTTCTCGGTATTAATACAGCTTTGTCAGAAGATTTGAGAACAACACAAAAGAGACTCAGTGCGCTGCTTCTGTTCGAGCCCTGCGGGAGCCAGCATGCTTGCTCTTGAACTCTGCTTTCACCCGGGAGGTGCAGCAGCTCTGAGGCCCCCAAGCATCGCCACTGTAGATCTAAATCCTCCAACCTGCAGTTCACACGGCTCATTTTTTTAAACTCTGCACTGAGCAAGTTAACATAGCCAGTGTCACTGTTTGCACAGAATTAATAATACTACACAGCGCTCTTTACATCGGTGTATCACTGGGAGAGTCAAAGGAAGCCTGCCTGAGGACAGGATAAAAAGAAGCTTTGGAGTTGCCCTGATGAGAAAGCCCGCAGAGCTCTACTCCACAGTTCCTCTGAGATTGTGCAGAGATAACACACACACACCGAAATTTGCACATTAAGCATCTGCGTGAGGTAGAGTAGATATGATGATAAGGAAGCTCTGAGTGCACAGAGTGTTGATAAGTCAAAGGTCAGATATCAAGATAAGGATGCAGGAATAGTGTCTCTTTCTTCTTACCCTGCAGGATAGGCAACTAGTCCAGATCGGGGGTCACAGGCCAGACCACTGTTTCCTGAAGCAGTGATTCCCAGAACCTTCTCCAAAGTCACCTGGAGAGACACACACACCAGTTTTTTTTTTTCTTTTTCTTTTTGAGGATTTCATCACAGAGTGAAGTGAAAGTAGAGTTTGTTGATGCACGGATAAATACAGAACTCAAACGAGCAGTGATGTAACTAAGCACCCCCGTCAATGAATCGAAGACGGAAATAGACCGGTTTGATTACGACATGTGAGGACAGTGGCTAAGGGTCAGCTAATGTCTCCACTAAGTAGCTCTGCTGTTAAAAACACAGACTTCAAATAACATTGATTCATACACTATTTAGTTTCTGCACGCCTGCATTTGTTATATGCCTGTCTATTTTCTCTGTGATGAACTATCTGGTCTTTCACTGATGCAGCAGGGATTCATTTCCTTGAAGACAATCTTGAAACAAAAATATATTACAAGTCATATTATAATTAAATAAACGTGTTAAAGATCAGGTGTGACCTAATAATTAAACAGAGGATGTGACAGAAGGCGAGTGTGTCTGTCGTGGGAATTACAAAGCAGCTGTCAAGTCGTTGATTATCTGGAGTAGCATGAATGAACTTGAGCCTGTGCCATCCTATTGACACATATGGAGCAATGACAGTCATGAATAAAATGCATGGTTTCCAGTTTGTTTCACATATTAAGTGTATTTATTTTACTCACGTTCTCATAAGGCCCCTTTTATTAAAAGCTGAACGCACTGGCTTTACCAATGCTTCATAAATCATTTACGAGTCTTAATAGATCAAATTGTAAGAATGATAAGCACAAATTCTGTATTGGGAAAAATGCATTCTGCTTGCATTTCTAAGTTTTATTTGGTAATAATGCAGCCATGCATGCAAATTATACATTAATCAATCCTTAATAACATTGTTAATAGATTTCCTGTACCACCCAAAACTTGTTTTCCTTAATGGCTGATCTATAAGCATTAATAAATGATTTATTAACATTAATAAAGAACTTTTCTGAATGTTTCCTATGCTGCTTGGATCAGTAAGTACTGCAAAAGATCTACAGTAAAGTCCTGAAATACCTTGCTGCTGAGATTCTCCTTCCTGTTCTTCTTGTGCCTGGTTGACGGAGAATGCAACAAATTCCTGATGCGACTTTTAATCGTGAATCCATCTCCAGGCATGTTGTCTGAAGCTCGGTGGCACCGATCTGAGAGCTGCTGACCGTCCAGGTGAGCATGCAGGCTGCAGAGGAGGACGAGCCTGTAATGATCCTCCCACCGCCAAACCTCCACCAGAGGCGAACTGCAGAGGTTGATAAGGTTGGACAGTGTCCCTGCTGTCGGGACGCGTGGACACTAATCCCTTGAGTGGGTTTACGGTTGTCCTCTGCTGTGTTTGGTCGCTTCACATCCAGCACCCAACACTTCTGGACTGATGGCAACGCCGCGATTTGCGCTGACAAGGAACAGAAAACAAACAAAAAAAGCCAGCGCTGATCAGCTGTTTGTGCATGCCATCAGCGGTTTAAGCTCAACCTGTCTCATGATTACATCAATGGGTGTTTTTGTTACTGTTGTACCTAATTGATTTAATAAGATTAGAGACTGAGGGCGGCTTGCAGCTGAATGGCGGATGTTTGGGTGCTGCAGCTCTTTGTCTAACTGCGATA
Source organism: Chaetodon trifascialis (assembly GCF_039877785.1). Lineage (NCBI taxonomy): Eukaryota > Metazoa > Chordata > Actinopteri > Chaetodontiformes > Chaetodontidae > Chaetodon > Chaetodon trifascialis. The sequence continues at coordinate 9,555,266 of NC_092074.1, forward strand.
AATGTTATCTTCAAGCACAATGCTCCATTGTTTCTTGTTTCTATACACATTTGCTGAAGTTAAAGTTATTTTCAGGTTGTTGTTGTTTTTTTTTTAATGTTATGATGACTTTTTTGGAGTTCACTATGATCTCATATTTATTTGTAATGCGACCTAGTGCCTGTGACGCAAAGGCACGCTGATGCTGAAACCTGTAGCTTACAATATTTTAGATTTATAAAACAATTAAAGTTATATTTTCTCGGTAATAGCAAAGCTCTTTACCTGGAAAGTGATGTCTTACTTGATTTAATGTACTTTATCATCTTAAAGTCACGTTGTAACATGATTGACATTCTCAAATGTTTAACATTTAGAACATTTGCATTGAACTAAGCACGTGCTCTCCCCGACTTGACTTCCTGTCAAAGTAGACCACGCCCCGCGATGACGCCGGACCAATCACAATCATTGCTGAAATTCTTGGACGTTAAACATACAGGGTAGTTCATTTACTACTTATGAATTCAATGCAATCCAACAGCTATGTAACATATCAAATATTAATATTTATCAAAATAATTTGAGCCGTTTTGAAGAAACTTTTTTCCCCACAGACACCAGGCGTCAGTGGTCAAAGTCAAATCAGACACGTCTCCAAAGTTTGTTTTTTTTTAGCCCAAAAGCCTTCAGTTAAACTTTGGAGTATATTTTTGCACAAGACAAAGACTAAATATTGTGGCCAAAGTAGCCGCGTGTAGTACTGTTACATAAAAATGATGTTGTAAAAATAATAACTGGAACAGCAAGACTAAATGTGGTGTTCAGGTTCTAATCAGTTTCTTGTGATGTGATTGTTTCTTTATCCCCATTTACACAAAAACAGCAAAATTCTGTCTCAAAATAAGGAAATTCAAGATGGCTTTGTTTTTGAGTGACTGAAGGATGCCATTGTAAATTCACGTAGTTTTTTATTGATTTTAAAGGCCACCGTTTTTCACATTTTCAACTGAAGTAAGAGGACAACCAGTGTTTCATCCACAAAGAAAATAAATGCATTGAAATTAAAAACAAAATCTTCTGAGGTTATTTTCATGGATACAATACATGGTCAAACACCTTTTATCTTGATTGCTTGTGACACATCAGGTTTATATGCATTTTACTGAAGTAACTCCCCAGAGTGCAGATCACTGCTGACTGTACAGACAATTCAAAGACATCAGGGTGGTTTCTACCGAAAAACATAAAGTGCTAATCCATCTGTTCTTCACTGAGTTAGTAAAACATGAATTTCAAAAGGGGAGTATGCATCAAGCTCTCTCTCTCGATAAAAAAACACAAGTTAACATTTACATTTTACAGGGTTAATGAAGCAGCGTATTGTCTGAGCCTATTCAGGATGCAGATAATTATACACTGTAAGGCTTAACATAATGGATTTACACAGTCTGTACAGGTATATTACCATTTGCATATAACAGATCAGCAATAAATGACTTCAACAACAAAAATACAATTAGCGAAACATCTCAATCTCCCGTTTCTGACAAGAAGTAAACACAAATGTAGGCGACAGCTGTTGAAGAAACTTCAGAAAACACAAAATCAAAACTGAATGTGGGAGTTATTAGCTTTATTCATACATTCAGCTGGTCAATTAATGCGTTTTGTGATAGTCTTTATACCAAAAACAGCTTTTCTCTGTAGCATGAAAAAGGTCCACTGAGTTTTGTGCTAACGTATGCAGACAGAGCAGCATCGGGCTCCGAGGTTAGCTGAGGTCACATGACTGTGTGCATTGGCTTTTGCAGCAACGGGAAGATAAGAGAACTATTCAGATTCAAGCTCTGGGTCCAGCTCCTTTTCTATGTCTATCCAGGAGCGTTTCTTGGCGCTGGGGAAGTCCTTTCCTAAAGCACCTCGAGTTAACGGGCGAGATGTGTTCACATCTCCGAACAAGGTGGTCGCCGCAGGACTTTCCTTGAGTTTAACGTCTCGGTTTTTAGAATTGTGATAGAGTTCGACAGGGCTGTCCTCGTTGGACTTAGATGAACTACGTCTTGCTCGCATAGCTGGAGGACTGTACAGTGGCGCTGATTTGTTCTTCCGAGGTCTTCCTCTGGCTCGTTTGACTGGTACCGGGCTGTCACTAACCACTCCCGGGGTGTCCTTAACCACCTCTGAAGCCATCTTTTCTCTTTGCCTCTTTTCAACCAGAGGAGATATGACACTTTTACTGGTGCCTTCTACCACTGTACATTTTCCACTTCCGCTAACAGGGGTGACGGAGTTCTTTCGAGGCCTGCCTCTGCCGCGGCGGACTACAGGAGGGCTCGGATCAGGCTCCGGCTCCACATGAGTAGGAACCTGATGCACAGGGTTTAAACTCAAGGAGGCAGCTGCCAGTGTTTTGTTCAGACTCACCACTGCGCCCCCCTCCTGGCTGTTCTCTGCAGCTAGCAGAGCCACCGAAGGCCCAAAGATCGATTTGTTAAGGAGGGCAAGCTCAGCCAGGGGTGCTGTTACACCTGAACCCTTTGGTTCAGAGTTTGAGGACTGCACAGTTGTGTCCTCCTCCGAAATAAGGCTGATTTCTGAATCTAAAGTGTGGTCAGATTTAGAAAAGCTCTTCTCTTGGTTCTTGGATGAATCCACATCGGACGGCTGCACGCTAACCTCCCCATCCTGTCCTTTCTGTTTGGTATTCACAAGCATGAGCGTATAGAAGCCCTGACCAGCTGCGAGAAAAGAAGAAAATACACCTGTGAGAACACAAGAACAGATAGAAACAAAGCGACTTTGACTCGGGGATTAAATCATGGCTGGAGCAGGATGTCTTAACTTACTTGGTTTCAGAGAAGAGGGAAGTATGATTCTGCCGGTCTTGGAGCGAATCAGAGGAAGAGTGAAGCGCTGTGAAAGTTGAACAGAGTTGGAACCGGGTGTTGAGGATACAGGTGAGGTTCTGTCCTGGGCTGCGGTGACCTCGGGGTTAGCTGGCTTGCACTCTGTTTGGGATTTGGTCATACTGTCCTGGGCTGGGGCTCCAGGATCATCTGGCTGGTTCTCTGCCAGCAGTGAGGGCGCTGTGAGCTCAGCCTGGGCTGGAGAGGACACTGACAGAGGCAGAGGCAGAGACGGGGGCGTGGGTTTCAAGTCTACAGAGCTCTGGTCTGCAGTCGTGTGTGGGTTAGATGGAGCAATGAAGAAGTGAGGCTGTAACAGGGGCGGGGGCTGGAGCTTGGACTGGGGAGTAGTGGTTTGCAGAGCAACAGCTCTGCACTGGAGTAGATGAGAGTAGAGTAAAGACTCCCTCGTTTTCTGCCTGTCGCAAATCTGCGTCAGCTTCTCTTTAATCAGCGTATCAGACTTCCCTAAAAAGGTGCAATTTCACAACAGACAACGGAAGTTAGACACAGCTCTATCTGTTACGCTGCTCATTATTCATGATTTAAGACAACAAATGAAGATATAACCAATCCTCTACTACAGACTCAAACCGTAGACAAATCAAAGTGAGACAACACAGTTTGTACACACCAGACAAACGGGAAAGCTCCTTCACATAGACAGACTGCAGCCGCATCAGCCCCCTCTTCTTCTCCTCCAGGTATCTGGAGGTCTCAACCAGATTTTGGATTTCTTTTAGAGCCTGCAAACACGACAAAGCAGAGTGAAGTCTGGCGACACGGAGCCGTGAACGAATTATCTCGTCAAACTCGAATGAGTATGAATGCTGAAGTGGGGAAACTGTTGAAACTGTTGATCTGCATAAAAATTTGTGTGGGCAGCCACACAGATCTGCAGCATGCATAAATTTATTTGGGATATGGCATTTTTGTGATGAACAGTTACAGCTCACTCTCCTTTGATGCTAACTGGTAGTTACGAGCCGTTCTGAGACTTTGAGCTTCAAAGTTTTTGCATACAAATAACAATAACAAACAAGTCTTTCATACGTGAGAATGCCGGACACCCTAAATGTATATTAAATGTACAATATTGAAATCTTATCCAATTTGTAAATGGGGATTTTTTGTGGGACATTTTTCAAGAAACACAAACTGTTCGCTCACAATTTGTTTTAAAACATAAAATTAGTGTTTTAACAGAGTGTCAACATGTATGAGAAAGTTGTATTTAAAACATTCTATGACATTTTTATGACCTTTATTTCTTATTCTTGCACAAATAGATTTTCTTCATATTCTCTCTACAGATCAGTAAGACGAGTAAATGAAACGCGAGTTAACGCCATGGAAAAATGAAAAGTGACCAAAATGTGTTGTATTTGGAGGGAAAGGAAAGAAAAATGGATGTGTGGAAAAAATGATGTGTTTGGACTAAGAAGTTTTCATGTACAGCAGTATCACACGCTTCACGCTGACCTTTTTTAGGGGCCTGAAAGCTCAGGTTGAACTCTGTGTTAAATATGAATCAATAGGACTCTCTCATAGGTGTATTTGCATTCTGAAGATATGCAAGTCTGTAGCGATGATACATCTTTGAAACACTGAAGTGTTGGCTCAAGGTTCTGCCTTTCTGTGCTGCTACAACAGTACTGTGATTTGGATGAAAGTGTGCTGACAGGTGTGAGGCGTTATGGTTGGGAGAATGCCGTCGATCAAATCCAATCGAGCCACATCCACACAGTCCTGATGAAGCAGGTTAGCTGAGATTTGAGCGTTTAATTCTTGATAAATAATACTGAGCAATCATTTTCTAAATTTGATTGTTTATTTAATTAAAGAAATCTATTGAACATATTAAACCTAGTTTTTTTAATGTTGTTGTTAACAGCACTGTAGGGGCATAAAAACTAAGATGAAATAGACTTTTTTCATGTTCTCCCCTGAAGTTTTCGTGTAGTTTATGGCCCTCCAAGGAAATCCTGGTTGAGCAGGATGTGGAACTGACCAGTGACAGGAGGCGGAGCCTGGGGGCCCTGGGGTCGCTCTGGAGGACGGTCTGGAGTTTGTCAAAGAGGACCCTCTGTTCAGAGCGTCTTCGCCTTTCCAGCCACGTGTGGCTTTCTCGCTTCCTTTTACTCTCAGGCTCCGCATGTTCATCGACCGTGTGACCCTGCAATAAAGAGCGGAGATGACAATAAATACAAGTGATGCTGACACAACTCTATACAGACAGCTTAAGATAAAACCAACCTTTCCAAGGTCATTGACAGAGGATGATCAAAAATAATTACTTAGGAAATGATGAGAAAAGGCCGTACCTGGATGCTGAGCTCCCTTGACGATGCAAAATCATCACTGGAATCTCTGAAAGGAGACAAGATGTTGACGAAACTTTGAGGGACAAAACTGGAATCCTTTTCATTTAATAGCAGAAAATATGCACAGGTCCACACGTCACATTTCCTTTCATTCACATGGATTACCGTGACTCCTGTAATGCCCTTCTGACAGCTTCTTTCATTTGAGCGATGGCCATTCCTTGTCTCACTTCTTCTACTGTCTCAATGTCCACCTCCTCCTCCTGAAGAAAATAACATTTCTTAAGCACTGTCATTCACATGTTACATTTACACCAATATTGCAGTCGAAGAAAAAATTGTTTCTTAGTCCTCACACTTACATCTTCATCGCCCTCTCCGCAGTAGTCTGAGGTGTCAGCGCTTGAGTACTCTGTGGGGAGGTCCTGGTTTGAGTCCTCCTGCTTGCAGCTGACTTCATCGCTCTCATCTGAGGGCATCTTCTCGTCACATATCAGCTCATGGGAGGATCCAGGCTCCACTGATCTGCTGCTCAGTAGGTCCTTAGCTCCAGTACAGGTGTCCACACCAAGTAAATTTGCCTTTGAATCAGCTGCAGCGTGGCCAAAATTACACAAGGCATCTTTTAGCGCCGGGGCTTTATCCACACGAGCCGTGTTTGTGTTCTTCACAGATTCTGATTGCGGTGCAGCTCCATCAGTTCCGGGCTTAGGGAGTTCAATGAGAGTGAAGCCTCCAGGCAGGGTGACTCCTGGTAGTTTCTGGTCTCTGGTGAGCTGGTTAGCCGGAGGGAAGATCCTGAATGAATACGTCCCACTCTTTCCTAAGAAGCTGGGGGTTTTCAGAGATGGCGAGACGGTGAGGGAGACTGGCGAGGACATGGAGCTGTGCTGGAAGGGGTTGACAGAGCTGCGTTGACCCAGGACAAACGCATGGAAAGGGTTGATGGTCAGTGCGTTTTGTGAAAGCTGCGGCGTGGTGATGGATGCCTTTCTCCAAGAGTCTGGCTTGGATAGCTGAACTGAATGAAACAAAACAAAGCAGGGCAGGGAGGTGAGACAAAGAAATACTCATCCTGTGGCAACAAACCTACTCAATTTTTAATATTTAGGTATTAAAAGACTTGTAAGTTTTATGACTTAATTCTGGGGAAAAGAAAACCTAAAGGTGTTTCTTTTCATTCTATAATGCTGTGAATTAGAGCTATTAGATTAACTTAACGTTGGCCAGGTTAGGGCTTCCAAGTATTACATGGAAAAAACACATAGACCCAAATTTGTGTATATCTATTCAACCCCTCCTTACACTTTCCAGACGTCTTACAAACACTGACAGATCTGGTTTTAAATGTTAGAAACTAGATTTCTAAGCAGCACATATTTGTGGAGCTTGTTTTATTTCCTTGGGTGGTTTCAATTTTCTGCAGCAGCTGCAGGCGTGCCTGCGTTGGAGGGTTCTCCACTTGATTACTTTTGCTTCCTTTGGGGAGCAATCAGTTTAAAACTAAGTGCTTGCGCTGGGGTCAGAGAGACTACTTTACCTGGTGGTTGTGCTGGCATCTTCAGCTCAGTGGTTTTCTTTGCAGTTATGATTGGAGGGACTACTTTGCCAGCAGCCTTTGCGAGCAGAGCACCAAGAGTACTGGTTTTGTTTGTAGGGTCCGATTTCTCAGAGGCTTTGCGGGAAATGTCAGCAGGCGCATGCAGTCGGCCTGTGATGTATGCTGCAAGGCGGTTGGCTGGATGTAGGCATCCCATGTTCCCCAGCAACAGCCTGGCCTGATTGTAGGATTTGCCATTTACCTGTTATGGAAGAAATATGTAGATATATTACTACTCACATATGTTAATGGGTACAATTCCAAGAACATGATGTCTCCAGACATTATCAATGCCTTTAGACATTTGGTTCCACCCCCAGTGAAACCGTACCACAGCACCTTGCTGAGGTTGCAGCCACACGCAGGTTGTAGTTTTTCATACTGCACTCAGTGAAATGAATATTCTCACTGATCTTTGTGAAGTGATCACACTGTGTCATAAAAAACAAACATCACAAAATGACACCGGTTAAACGAGGCTTATAGTGAAGGTGAAGCTGTGATTTGCTCAAAAGCAGCAACAAGTCAATTTTATGACAGCAAAGACACTATAAAAACTCAATAACATCTCACTGGCAACATCTAAAAAGTCAGTAAAATAAATAATATTCCTGACATCAGAGTACTGAGTGAAGTTCAGAAAGATGAAGAACACAGACATCCGTATCAGTCCTTCCTCTTGTCCTCCGTCCTTCCTCCTCTGATGTTAATCACTGCCCGCAGACACCACTGTAGAGGGAGGAGGGGCAAGCTTTTCTCAGCCAGCAGCTGACTTTACAAGAATTTTCCAAATTTAAACATTGAAGTAAGATAACGATGCTACATACGGACAGCTTTTGTTTTAGCTTGTTCGTAGCGATTCGCTATTAGCTTAACGAGCATGGTGTGGCTGTCACAACAACACGGACAAGGCAGGTTGTAATACCACTTTGTTCACTTTGTGTGCGTGTGCATGTAGGAGATGAAACCCACCCAGAGACAGAGAAGCTAACATGACCATAAAATTTGTTTTTGAGGCTCTGCGGGATTCATATGAGTGACATTTTCAGATTGGAAAATCCAGGATTCTGGATAAATCCGGGGGGAAAAAAAATCACATCCCTGCATATGACTCGTGTTTAAGACACACTGCGTCTCCTTCAGCCTGACCTGTATAAGTCCAGATGCTTGGCAACCGACAGGTTTGGTCCTGGCTCTCAGTTTGCCGGCAGGTAACACTCCACTCAGGAAAGGTGTGACTCCAAACCGCATCTCTGGCTCTTCAATTTGGCCATCTTCCTCTTCTGCATCACCATCTCCATCGAGACTTTTATCGGCATGCATTTCCTCATCACTGTCATCAGATTCATCCTCGTCATCATCACTGGCTTCTGATGGCTTACTGATGTGTAGCTAGAGGACAGGGGAGTAGAGCAGGAGTTTTTTTTAACCAAGTTATGAAAGGGGGAGCTTATTTTATTCAGGCTGCTGTGTTTCAGACCAGCTGTTAACATCAGAGCATACAGTAGATTCTGGACTGGCATCACTCTTCAGAGACATACCCTGTAGGTGACGATGGAGCCGCTGGGCTTTTTCATGAAGATCTTGGCAACCGGACGGATGTGGTACGGTCCGATGCAGAAGCGCTGAGACAGCTTATTCTGATTCATGCGTCGACACAAAGTTTCCAGGACCTTTTTGCGGTCCTTGTCCCACTGACACGCTGACTGGATCTCGATTTGCTTTCTCGCTTCTCTTTCTTCGGACGTGCTCCCCTGAGAAGTCTGTCCTGCTGGGGGACATGATAATAGTCATAATAATACATAATGCATCATGATTGCGTGCAGCAACAAATATTATCTTCCAGCACAAAAGATTTGATTTTCAGTGGCTGAAACAGCACAAAATGTATTGTTATACTATTATTGCACCACCTTTGGGTTCTCACCTGCTTTCTTCAAAGTCAGTATAGTTCTGTGGTACATTTTCGGGCTATCAGTGGTCCTCTGGTGCAGTTTCGCTGTGGTGTTTGGTGTAGAAGTGTCAGGGATCTTGCAGTCTATGGTGACTTCAGGAGGCGGTTCGCTGTTGAACGCTCTTACACGCGCGCACGTCATCATGCTCTCAAAGTATCTATACACTGGACTCTTATCCTCTTCTCGAATCTGCAATGACTTCTTTATACGTTAAAAAAGAGACAAAAGGTAGATTAATATAAAAGTTAGGAAATATTTTTACACTTAGAGCTATCTGATCTTATACTCTAGTGAATAATCAAGAGTGTGAGATATAAAAAGAGCAGCCTGATAAATCAAATAAGAGAGAGATTGTATTTTACCATTAGCATTGGACGAGGTGCACTGCTGCATTTTACAGCCTTCACAGGGGCCAAACACGGAGGAGCCGTTCTCGGGGAGAAGAGCGGGTCTGGATCATCAATGCTGCGGTTCCATAGTTTATTAGCTTGGGAGCCCGGGCGAGGCTGGACCACATGTTCCATATTAGTCATAGCTGGGGAGGGAGAAAAGCATCTCATTAACACTTCTGAGTTGTGAGCAAACTGAGCAGGAAGCAAAAGCTAAACACAGAAAAGTGATTCTGCTAAGATAAGGGTGTTGCATAGAAATGTAGACCTTGAAATAAAATGCTGCATTCCGAGTCATTTATATTGTGAATGAAAGAATGCAGTGATCCAATCGAATCAAAGGGCAGGGTAGTCAAACATACAATCCACTGTAGTAGAAATACAACAGTCAGACAGGAAAAGGAACATATACCAATGATATCAAGATGACTTGCTCTTACAGTAAACAGGTTGGATCTGTTGTTCAGTCTCCCCCACAGTCAACTGCTTGGTGATCTTACGTTTGAAACAGGAGCAGCCAAACATGCACTCAGGCCGCCGGCAGTGGAAGGGACCTCTGTTCAGATGCTGGAGACTGGAACACACGCAGCCCAGTCTGCAGAAGTCCTGACCGCACTCAGGTCCCTCAGCTTTGCGCTTCACATACGGGGGTACTTTCAAGACCTGACTGGGCTGCATCTGATTAAAAGGAGTCATCAAAACAATTTTAAATCTGAATGTCTGTGTTTAAATTAGCCAAGCATTGTGGATATCAGCACCTCTCACAGGCTGATTTACATTTTATATAATAAAAGCAAGAGTTTCTTTCAAAGTTTAATATGACAACAAACTAATAACACCAGCACAGACGCAGCCCTGCATTAATGTCATAAGACACTATATAGACACTAGTACAGTAAGTTTTTGGTACCTGCTTTGTCAGCATTACAGACAGAGCCACGGACAGCCTGTCTGGCGTCAGCTGTGTTCTGCTCAGACCCTCGTTCACAGCTTCCATCTCCATCAGCAACAGTCTGTACTGGAACTTCGTGAAGCCTGGAGGTCTGTGTGTCATCCGCTGGCTCTGCCCAAAGCTCACCGCTGAGCTCTGGCCCGTCCCTGGGTGGTGTGTAGATAATCTGGAGAGACGAAATGAAATGTGTTATTCTCCTCAATGAAAAGGTTGTTCTAACCGTCCTGCAATCGATTAAAAAACTGGAAAATGTGATGAAAATGAAAACAAATTAAAAACATGTCCTTACGTGTTTGAAACAGAACTATAGCTATTAGACCCAGAAGCAGCATTTGCCATCAACACAGCTCCTGGCTGCGCGTGCAGAGACGCGGACTGCTGTATGGACCGAGCCTCTGCTTGACCAGGGGTCACACGGCTGGCCAGAGGCGGATTTGATGATGTCAGCACGGAGTAGAGGAGGGGTTTGTGGGAAAGTGGGCATGGTCTGTTGGACCCCACGGGGAATTTGGATGCACCGCTTCGATGCTTGAGCACGCTGTCCAGGGTCTTTACATAGCTGGAGCTTTTAGCGGGCAGCTGATAGGCCACAGAGTCCTCAGGGCCTGTGGAGAAGGCGTCAGCGCGCTCACTGATGTACCGGGCTTCGCTTTCCAAGTACTCATCCAACATGTTGCTGCAGAAGGCAGATAGGTTCTTTTGTGATCCTTTAGGGGAGGAAGAATAAAGAGCATTTAATTCATCAGTGAGGAATAATGAATCAGACACAAGGACATGCAGTTGGTTCCAGTGCTGTTAATCTTTTGGTAATTAGAATGACTACACTAATCCCACCGAACACAGCGACATGAAGACGGGCAAACCTTACCATCACAGATAGGAGACGTTTCTTTGCTCCTTATGAACTTGTTTCTCCATCCCTTTATTTTTGTCATGTCGCTCGTCTTTCCTGTGCGGGAGATGAAGGGCAACCCCTCATCTGTGAAGGAAAGATACTGCGTTAGCCTTAACTTACAAGGCCTTCAGTGCCTCACAATGTTTATTTAAGTGATATGGTAGAAAAACTGGTTTCTCAGAATTTGATTATTTCATTGTCTTTGTTGAAGAGAAAACTACATTAATACATTTATTTGAGTGTACTACATGTTCACTGGCAGAATCATGGAATATCACAGGGAAATTATGTCATCGCTACACTGGACGTGCACAAAATGATGAGTACAATCTACACCTGTACTCAGTCTACTTCACTGGAGAACACTGTGTCTCAGCAGATACTGAGAATATTCTAGCACGAAGGAGGAGAGTCACATCCTTACTGCAGAGAGACTTCTGCTTTACACCTACAGACCCCTGAGGAACATAGGAGTTCTTGAAACTACACAGTGCCAGACCTGTTTGGCCTGCTCCATGGAAATGCCTGGTCCAAGACAAGCAGACCATTTTCAAATCATACTCTTGAATGACAAGCCCATTTCCAGCCTTAACTCGTTTCCTGCATCTGAGGATCATACAGGACTCTAATCTGACCTGACTGACAAACTACAGATGAGGCTCACAGGAGGAGGTGATCATTATTCAGCCTGTTGTAATTCACTCGACTAAATACATTAGGCTACCTTGCAAATGTGCTGTCTAAATTTAGAGAGAGATAATTCTGCTATGAGAGAAAGGAGAGAGCAAAAGCTTGACTTGACCATTCTTGATACCACATATTAATTGAAATATTGGGTCTATTTATACAGAGGCCTTATCGCTTTTCCCTTATGTATCTACAGATATGCCGAAGGCAGCGTGCCCACAGCACCTATCACAGCTGATCGGTGCTGTTTGTAAGGCATGTATCTGAACAGTAATCCTACATGAGGAACTGCTCATGTTTCACATAGACAAGTTAGACATGATGGCTTGTCTGCCCTCAGGTGAAAATATGTAAAACAGTTAACTGATGTCCAGAGCAGGTTTTTTAAAGAGGGAGCACTATTTTGTCAGTGGTAGTGCCTCGTCTATGTTAACTGTTAAATCAAATAAATGCTGTAAGTAAAGAAAAAAGGAATTCTACACACGCCGCTAAATGTGGTGTCTCAATCAAACATGCACAAACTGTCAAAGATCGGTCCAACGTACCGCCAGGCGATGTGACGCTGCCTTGCTCTGGCAGGTCTGGGAGAGGTAGTGGTAAATGAACGCCCAGATACTGCAGGTCGATGGACTTGGCTGGGTCGAGGGAGCTCAGCTTCAACCCCACTAGAAAAAGGACAAAAAGCAAAGCAGCCAATGAGAATAAAGGAATCCAAATTAATGTATATAAGCTACTCAACCAATGGGATGCTCTTGTGTGTGTGTATGTGTGTGTGTGTGTGTGTGTGTGTGTGTGTGTGTGTGTGTGTGTATGTGTGTGTATGTGTGTGTGTGTGTGTTTGTGTGTGTGTGTGAGCTCACCCTCCTGCAGAACAGGATGGATGGTCTGTCTGTGTTTGAAAACCCGAAGGTCCTGCATCAGGAGAGCCTCCAAGTGGGTGATCTTCTCCTCATCAGTCTCTGGAGTCGCCTCCACTGAAACACCACAGAAGTCATTGTTAGGTAAGATAAAAAGAGGTGAATCCGGGATTTTCAGAACATGTAAGATCTGCAGGCTGCATGAAAGCATTTGTTATGGAAGCCAGCCAAATGATCTTTAGATTGCTTACTTTTTTGCTCAAACTGCATCTGTGTCGTTACGGGAGACGCTGATGATGAGTTACTGGCTGGCTTGTCCCTCACGTGAACCTCGAGAGCTTCCTGCCATACGGAAAAACACTGAAGCTGAAACACTTTAAGGAACTTTTACTACTGAGCATATAAAACCATTCTGGTATTCAACAACAAACCACATCTCAAACCACACCGAATGAAAATTAATCCTCTGGACACGCCGATATGTGCAGATCATTCAGCAAAAAGTCGTGTTTTACCTTTGAGGTGAATGACACAAACAACAGGCCTTCCACATCATCCAGCTCTGGTTGCATAGCGACAGTCAACGATGGGCTGTGGACTGCCGCGGGGGAGGCAGTCGCAGCTTTCCACTCTCTTCCCCGCGAATTTGCCCAATGTCTGTTGATCCTCTTCCTCCTCTTGCGGTACCCAGGTGATGATGCGGGGGTAGATGTAAGGGAAGTGGGAGTGGAGGATACTGCTTTAGGTGTAATGCTGAAGCCTTGCTGCGCCTTAGGGGTCACGCTGACAGCATGGGCTTCTTCACTGGGTTCCACACATGGACGTTTATGGACTAGCACAAGTTCACCAAGGGCATGCTTGCCTCTTAAACAAGGGACGTACAGTTCATCCTTACTGGCAATGGTAGACATTATAGGCTTCAGGACCAGTCGGGTCTCTGGCTCATTTGAGAGAGAAATGTTGTGATTCCTTATGCTGTAAAGCAGAAAAGAAGGAATACTGTTTATGGATGCTAAACAAATGAAAAATGAAAATGATTTAACGGTGATTTCATTAGAAAGATATATTGATTGACTGCATGGTGTGTGGCAATGGTATTTTAATAGGCTAATTCCAGAATGTGAATTTATGAAAGGCAGCCCATTAACCAGCTTATGCACATGTACTTGTTGTTGCATAACGTGCTGACTTTCCAGTATCCCTCAAATCCTGTAACTGATTATGCAGATGCATCTTTGGCTCCCTAGACCTCCAAGATGGTGTAAGAGTAGAACAACAAAAACTACATGGAAGGACACAGAAGCAAAACACCTCCCGATGAAATGCAATCCAATACAACAGCCCTGCAATATATACTGTTATTACATCCCTATGATTCTCCATTTTTGTTGAGAAAACATGCAAAACAGTGTCCTCTGCCCACTGAACTGCACTTCATTGCATGTAAAATTTAAGCTTTTCCTGTTTTCATTCCATCCAATGCAAATAAGGTCCTCCCTTAAAGTGACCTGCTGGGCCTCATCCTCAGGAGACATGCTTCATTTTCTCATCTTAAACGATTGAGTTTGGGTTATTTTAAGGACTTTGTCAAACTGGACACAGCAGTGGACGCTCAGTCAGTTATTACCACGGTTATAATAGGGAGCAAGCAGTGTCTGTCAACATTTTCTTAACATTAAAAACAAACATTAACACAATAACACACTCAGTGGTCACTTTAATAGGTACACCTACACCATCTAATGCAATCCTGCACCACAGTTCTGTCACATAGTCAACCTTTACTGAGCTTATAATGGCCAGAAAGGTGTTAATTCAATTATATGTTTATTACTGGGGTTGGAGTCAGTGGTGGTGTTGTGCTTAAAGCCATTATATTGAAACGTGACTCTTCCCCCTCGTGTCTGTATGGGGTCAGCAAAACATGGGACACACCTCAGTAATGAGAGTCTGAGTGGATTGCATTAGATTTTACAGGTGTACCTAATAAAGAGGCCACTGACAGTTCATCAATGTGGTACAGACACAATAAATATATATATAAAAAACTTACCTTAGATCCACAACTTCCTGCTTGTTTTCATCGGGTTGAGCGGGTTTTAAAGCAGATGGATGAGCGTCACTCTTCAGCACAGGTTGAGGCCTGTTTAGACGGGAGTTATGCCCGTCATCCCTAAAGCCTTTTGCGAAAGGATTATGATTAATTTTCAGCTGGGTGATCCGAAAGTTCTGATAAGTCGTCACGGCCATGAATTCTGTTTGTGGAAAAGTAAAAGTCATGCTTTCTGGACCCATAACCACAGGTTTGTCCGGTGTGGGCGCGTCCCCGTCCGGGACAGGTATCACGTGTAGTCTAGGAATGTAACGATGCATGGAGTGCAGGATGATATGGCCATCCTGGTCTTGGGGATTATTGGTCAGTTTAAGTTTGTAGAAGGACACCAAGCCACCCATCCACTCCGAGCCTCGACAGGGTGAGTAATGGTGGGGAAATGCCCTGATTAGGCCCTGGGCTTGGTTTTCTGCTGGTCCAGTAACCTCCCATTTGAATGGGCTCCAGCGGTATCTGTACTGGTCCGATGGAACTATGGACAGGACCAGGCTGTACTGCCGCTCCGGATCTAAGCCAGCCAGGCGGTACCGGCAGTACGGGAACATGCGGCGCCCTTGTTTAGTGAGAATCATCTCCGTCCCACAGCTGTAGAACTGCTTCCACACACTGTTATTCTCCAGCGTGACACTGACACCTTTGAAGGTCAGCACAGACGGAAAATTAGTTTGCAGGTCTGGGCTGCCAAATGTGATAGATGGCACCTCAGGCAACAATGGTGGTGATTCTGATATGCTGACCAGGCTCGTCCCTGTGCACGTTAGGGAGTCTGACGCTGATGCTATATGTGAGGTAGCTGGGCTTGTTTCAACAGTCCCATCAAAGGTAGTAGGTGATGTCACAGCAGGTTTGGCTGGGCTAGCTTCAGCAGGTGAGGAGAGAGCCGAGCTGCAGTCATTACTCGCCATGGAGACAGCTTGTGTCTCGATCACAGTCTCACTGGTGAAATCAGGTTTCGTAGTGGTTGGAACACAGGGAGCTGAAGAAGGGACGGCTGCGGGAGGAACCGAGGAGGGGATATTAGTTGAGGTCCCCTCCTCATCCTCCAATACATGGGGGTCCTCCATTGATGTGAGTTCAGAGTCTGTGGCAGGCATCACCAATGGCTGTGGTCATCCCACTTCATCAGATGCCTAAAAGAAAATGATATAATAACTATGTTAATTATATAGTACTGCAATGTTGAGAGGTTCAGCATACATTTTAGGGTTAATAACACAAATGTAAGTGATAAAATCATGCAAAACTATACGACAGATGATAAAAATGAAAGCCAAATACAACCCAAACAATGCTGACAACGTTAATAAAAGCAGTTATATATCATCCAAGCAGAGCAAATACTGGCAGAAAAGAAATGAGATGCATCAAGAAATGTACACTATTAGATATTCAGCAGTCAATACGTCCAACAATGTGCTGTCCTGCTTTAAAAAGGTTGAAAAACAGCATAACCATTGTGGATTAGAGTCAGTTAAAATGTGTTTGATCGTCTTCAGCTAGTCTTTGCAAAAACATTCACAGAGCCATGAAGTGCTGGCGATCAGCCTAAATCTGAGGTGCAACCATATTTCCTGTGAAATCAAATGAAGACATGAGATGACTACAGTCAATATCATACAAAATTAAAGGACACTCAACCATTGGTTTCTCATGTTGCTGGTTGTGTGAATCTTTTGTAAGGCATAGAGCAACCAGACCAAATTTCAAGAAACCTGATCTGCGTGATTCATAGAACGGCTCTTTGTGTCCAATGGGAATTCAAATAAGAATCAAATCCTTTCAGAACCACTTTAGAAAGGGCCGTGCTCTTCTTAAAAAGTAAATTAGCTAACTGATGGAGAAATTACGGGGGCTGTGTGGTGACTTGTTTTGCTGTGTAAGAATGTGTAAATCATGTATTTATGAACTATATCTAGCAAGATAAGTTACACAAAGGGCCTGCTCTGTCACTGAGGATGCTTAAACGGGTCTTATATTTGACCTCAAGTGAGGCATCACATTAAGAAGGTGATTTGTTGTGATGATGTTGCACACCATTATTTACAAAAACATACAACTGAATCAAATACATGTGAAATGAAACCTGGAGCAGAGCTCAAAAACACTAAGAAATAGTGCCTGCTCCATGATAAATTACCAAAACAAATATGCTCCCATGTCTTTGGCTTGCACACCTTAAAAAACATCATTCTGTGACCAGTAGAACAGCTGACATTAAAGAGACGTAAGGAGTATTTTTTTTTTTTAAGTTTAATATGTAATTTCTCTTCAGTCTGAGAAAAGTGGACTTTGCCTTGGTGAAGCGAGCCGCGAGACCACTTTGGTTTAACTGACCAATAGCCTGCCTGATATCCGCCAGCTGAGGACATGGCTGAAATGCTGGGAAAGGCCTGTTCGACGGAGACACGACAAATGCACATTTCGTAAATCGCTTCTACCTTTGCAGCCCAGCTGAAACCATGTCCGTCGACGACAGAGGACAAACTGAAGACATAACCTGTTTTGTTGTCGCCGTGCCCTCCCCGGGTCAATTTACTCATCACACAGTCACACCAACACGCAGATGCTGTAATCTAAAGGTGTTAATCGAGCGGAGGAGTGCCTCAGATGGGCTATAGCCGGCATGTTTACACCGCAAACTCTCCGTGTACCTGTTTCTCACCCTACAATAAGACGCCATGCTCTGAATTTAAGTTGTTTGACAACGGCTCTTTCTTCCTCACACACCGCACAGAGGAAGGCCGCCCGCTCCTCCACTCACCAAGTTGGAAAAGTTGGAGGTTTCACTAACGCCTCACCTTTCAACATCGGCTGAACACCTCGTGGCCTCCGGCGGCGACACAACAACGCTCACGGTGAAACTCCAACTGTTGCACGTCGCCGTCGTCGTCGCCGTCGTCGGGGCCTCTTACAATCCCTCGAACATAAACACAAATTGGCGAATGGAGGCCGAGAGCCACGCCAGTGTGCTTGCATCGACCGACCCGAGCGTGCACGCAGCGAAGCCAAAGCGCATGCACAATATCACCCCCCTTCAATGGCGCGTGATTCCCAGGCCGCCGGCGCGAGGGAAGCGGGAGTCCACCATCCCGGAGATTTTTTTTTTTTCGCTCGTTCCCACCTCGAGCTCAGTCGCCGGTTAGGACAACTCTCTGCAAGTTTGCGCGATAATGTTTCGGATGTGTAATTCCTGCGCTGAGAGCAAAGAGCCGAGACTTTCTCTTCCTCTCCTTCTATTTCCTTTACTTCTTCTACCTTTTCGATCACATTTCCATTCTCACCCTCCCTGAACCACACACTCTCCTCGCTGCCCCTGTCTCTCTCGCTCTCACACACACATACACACACACATCCGTGCTCTCGGGCTGTGACGTAACACGTTCACCATGGCGGTTGAGCCCCAGTAGCCAATGCTCGCGCTCCTCCGAGGACTTCACCGGCTAGTTGTTTCATCATGGTGTCAGTGGCTGGAGGATTTGACCCAAACTCACCCCCGATTAAAAAAGTTATTTTGTAGCTCGGGACTCTCTCGATACCCCCCACTACAATATATCAGAATTAACCTGAGCAGTAGGCTAAATCAATAACTTCTGATTTCCCTTGACGACCACAAATACACGCTGCAAAACAACGTCGACTCGTTTTGTTTGTCTGATAAGATGGCGGCGAAACGTTGCCGTGAATATTTGCTCAAATAAAACTTGGTTCCGTAATAATTAAACACAACAGCTAATTATAATTTTCCATTTAGGGTCTCCACATTTTTTAACACAGGAAAGTAGAGAATGGCTATTGCTGGGCAGTGGCTTTTTTTTTTTTTTTTTTTTTTTTTTTTAAGTTGCCGCTAATGTGTGGTTTCGATGCCAAAAACTTTAGGTTTAGTTCAGATGCAGGAGAGTCCTGTTTAGCCAAAATGTTGTCTATAGCCCCAAGGTCAAACATACAGGGGGTTTGATTACAATGAAATATTATATATACAGGCTGATCGAGCTGAATTTGCTCTACACGAATTATTAACCCACAGCAATTCACTTTTAGCAAAGCTACAGCCTTTAATTTAATTTCACTGTCTTTGTGGAGGACAGCTGGACTCAACTAGCCTGATGAATGCCCTCTTGAAGTATCATCCATGCATTTTCCAGAAACTTTATCACCCCACCCCACCAGACCCAAACCCCCTCTGAAAAGATCATCTAAACGAGAAAGATATTCCACATATGGCGACCAAAACCTCCATCTGGTGACAGAATTAATAAATCAGGCAGTGACTAACTGCTCTGCAGCTCACTTGTCCATTATTTTTTTTATTATTTATTTATTTTGGTGTAAACGGAGTGGAGGGAAGATGGAGGGGGCTGTCTCCCATCAAAATAATTATATATATAAATAAATCAGTGAGTTAATATGGAGAGTGTGCATCACAACTGTCAGACATGGCTTTAACAGCAAATTCCATCTTCAGCTGATGAAAAAAAAGCCGTTTTGTGGCGTTAAAATAAAAAACAGAACAACAAACAAACACGACCTCCCTTCAAAGATGAGTCTGCCCTGTTAATGTAAAGTACAGCCTGGTAGAAGGGCTGAATTATCTCATCGGCGACTGTCATGTTATTGAAGCCATAGGGCGGGGTCTAACCAGGACGAGGAAGTGGGAAAGGAGCCCACGTGAAGGAACCTACCCATCTTTTGTGCTCCACGTGGAGGTCTCGTGGCGATGCGCTGCAGTCTGTTCCTGCTCGGTTAACCGTGCAACACTTATTTTACAAAGTCACCACGTTATAATTAGCTTTGACGTGAGGGAGGCACTTCGAAAGAGTGATGCATATAGTTTACACGGTTCATATTGAGGCAATAGCAATAATTCTGCACGAGGCAACATCTGTCATGACCTCCAATAAAATTAATATTAATATTATTAATACCCCATAGTCATTTTTTCCGGGGGGTGGGGGGGAATATCTTCAGAAGAGCAGACAGTTTGTGATGTGTTAAGCATGAATGTATTTATTGCACAATTAAATGTTGGATTTAAAATGTTTTCTGAAAAGATGAACTGGTAGAAAAAAACAAAAAAAACAAGCAGACAGTCACAGCTGTGCACAAACGAAGTTACAACACCAGAGAGAGGTGGCTTCACATCAGATCACAATCTAACATCACTATTATGTTTCACAACAGGACTACTAGAATAGAATAGAATAGAATAATAATTAAAAAAAACACATTCTTATTATTATTTCACCACCACACTTAAGGTTGTTGCTCTCATCTTTCGTCACTGCATAAGCACAGAATTTCCCTTATTATAAAGCTGTAGCTTTTGCACATATTGTTTAAAAGCACAATGCAGCCAGGCTCTCCTCAGTTTATCACACACCTCAAAATTGAGTGTGCACTATTTTCTGTGTTTTTTCATGTAATATGGGGCCATAAAGGTGATGTTAAAGTTTGCTGTGCTGTAGGATGCTGAAACATTTGATATGTTCACTGTAGCTATTTTTTCTAAATAACAATTTCAAATTTAAAGGGCACATTTAACCTCATATTAGCAGAGATTTAATATCACCTAGAGCTGAATACATCAAACTAAATTGGTAACAATCAGACTGAGTGACTCATATGTGACCTATGTAACTTTCTCTTTCAATAGCAGCCAGTGAGTCTTTTGAGTGACGTTACAAAGCCTAACCACAAGATTTAAACTTGCATTAACAGTCGGGCTAAGAGTCTTAAAGCATGAGGACAGACTTTTCAGGTATGGGAGCGGGATGTCAATGAATGATTACCTCAGCCTTCAGTGTCACTTCTACACTCAGCACACAACTGCACGCAAATATAAAACACCCCTATTTATATTCCAATGAGAGAGCAGTTGAGACTAGAGAAGGGTGACTCGGTCAAGTTATCACCGCTGGTTCTTTGTGTTAAACAATGTGGGGAACAGAATTGCTTCTTTTGTACTGTAAACACAGACCATGTTAATTTGTACGTGCCTGTGCACAAGAGTTCATATGCAAATACAGCTGTTATGCGCAGGATTGCATTGAAAAATAAGTGTGAGTTTGCACTTATCAGAGCAAAGCAGAGACTTGTTAGTGTTTATTTCAGGCTGCAAGAGAGCATCTCCAGGAACAAAACATGTTGAAGAATGACAGTCCTTCAGTGCTTTTGCCATTCAAAAATGACATTGTATAAAACTTTGGGGCCGAAAAACGAATTCTGATTAAAAGCAAAATTCCTTTTAAAGGAACTTTTATTTACATATTCATATTAGATTCAAATAAAGATCTAAAATTGCAACCGAATGCTCTTTACTGATGTAAGCAAGGGGAAGTTTCTACAAATGTAAGCCTGAACTGACTCAGTTAGTCATCAGTTTATAACATGCAATTACAAAAAATATTTTTTATTGCCAAAAAAATAAAATACGTGATTCATTTCAGCTTACTTATGTCACTAAAAACAAGAGTTCGTCACAGTTTCACAAGTTTGGCCCGAAGAAAAGCCTCAAATTACTTCTTCATCAAGTTCTTGAGAGAGAACAGGTTATTCCCAATCCCGTACACATACGGACTGATGGATGTATAGGAAGTTGAGATAAAGAACTCGATTTCAGGCCAAGAAGGAAAGTCGGTGGCGCTAACAGTCATCTGGAGGATCAGGTAGAGAGTCCAGTCTACCTGGAACAATCCCATAGCTGCTAGTACAGCTACCGTGCTTCGCTGGAGCCTCAGACCTTTGCTCTTCCTGCCAAACTGGCTTGACCCGCTCACGCTCACCACTGGTGTCACCGTCTTCTTCTGGTTCAGCAGCACCGTGATGATGAGGCAGCTGGTGCCTGTGACGATGATGAGAGGCAGCAGGTTGCACAACACAATGAACAGGTACTTATAAATGCCGTTGAGTATTGGACAGTTGTTTTTACTACACTGAAAGAAGTCTGGAGGGCAGCCAGTGCTGTTTCTTGTGATATTTCCCGCAGGGCCCTGAAAGCTTATGGCAAAAATGGGGGAGCTCAGCAGCATAGAGAGCATCACACAAGCCCCACTCACCATCCAGGCTGACCGGATGCTGTCCAGGTAGATTGGGAGGTTGACCCTCTTGTCCGCGTCTCTCAGCTTCTGGTAGCGGAAAATGCTGATGAGGACAGTGAAGAGGATGCTGGCACTTTCTCCAAACACAGTCAGAAACTTGAGTGAGCGACACCACCAAGTGCCTGCAGTGGTGGAGGAAGTCTGGAGGATGATAATGTCGTAGATGTTCACGATGAGAATTTCCTCCAAGTTGGCCGCGGCCAGTCCCAAAAGAAACAACTCAAAGGATTTCATTTGAGATGACTTTGTCTGAACAATGAAGAGGATAAGAGCTACATTACCCACAAGTCCTATGCAAGAAATCAAGATTCTTAAGCTCAGGAGCGGGTGAGAGAAACCAACCATTATTGAAAGTAAGCCAGATCACACAAAAATCTGTCACTTTTATGTTCTCGCCACAGAAGCAGATCGTGCTATGACCTCCCAGCATTGAATGAAGTTGTAGTGTGATTCGTCTCCTCCGCTTTGCCGCATCACTGACCAGAAAACCTCGTTATCAAGTTCTCAACAGTAGAACCTAGATCGGTGATTGGCATTGCTCATTATAGAGGAAGGAAAACAAGAGGATGCTGGAAACAAGGCTGGGAATCATTACCTCTGAGCTTTTCAAAGCTTCATCTTGAGACCAGCACAGTCTGATTTAAAGTGATGACATGTTTTTCCACCGGCTGCCATTACCAAGTGCAATTCCTGCAAGAGCTAATTTAAATCCTTTGACACAACTATTTTAACATCATCCCATTTGCAAGCAGTTAATTGTAGTAGGCCTCGTGTTTAGAGGTGGAAAAATGTTGAGGGGATCTGTCAAGGTCTCTATTTCTTCACAAAATTGAAAGATAATTAAGATACTGAGACAGACAGTGCTGATTAGAACAAAAGCAGTGGTGTAAATGGTTTGACCTTGGAAAGGTCAGCAGCTTGTCCTTATGTAAACAGAACCTGATATATGTGCGTTTGCCAGTATTTATTTTTATAATTTGAATTGTTCAGAGAGGAAATGTTTGCGGCCGAGGCCAAAAACTTTTATAGAGCTCACAGCGTCAGTCGAGTGTCAACACATAATGCACCGGTGGAAACTTCCTGTTTCAGAGTAAGCCAATCAGTACGCAAAAGAGGACGAGAGAAGTACTGACAACTGCCATCCTTATAAATGTGCACACTTGTGTGCGTGTGTGTGTGTGTGTGTGGTGGACAAACGAAGACATAATGGTTTTTCTGGACCCTGTTGTTCACACAGGACCAGTTCATGTTCCAGCTTGTCTTTTCCTCTTGTAGTGTGCTGTCTAGTTAGCTTCCCTTCAACCAAGCCCTGCATCCTGATTCAGCTTAATTGTGAATCTCACTCTGTGTGTGTGTGTGTGTGTGTGTGTGTGTGTGTGTGTGTAATTAAAGATAAGCCCTATACTGGCAGTAAATGAGTAAACTAAGTGTTGCATAATGACCCTGGGAGCTTCGAAAGTCGTTGTCCTTTTTCACCATCTAATGATAATCAATCAGAGACCTGATCAACTGGCATTTGCAAGTGATTTCATTATTTCATCCTATCAATATTAACATAGTTAATTGGCTGCTTTCAGGCTTTTGATTTTTAAATGCCAGTCCTTTTTACTGTAACTCCAGCCCAATGCAAGAATCATTGCTGTGTCACTCGAATGCAGTGAGCTACGGCTGGGGTTTTCCACAAATCACAATCTGTTGTCTTCCTTATTTTGTGTGCACACTCACTGGACTGGCTTTTGTGGAAACCCCCCAATTATGAGCCCCCTTATTACAGTGAAACACCACAGATTTTTACATTGGGTTGGAATCACAAATGTTATTTTAGGAATTAGGCCACAAATAAGTCTGTAGCCAACAGCTAACAGCCCTATGAAGCTGCACAACAACGCATTGAGCTAAATGTCAGCATGCGCACAATGACAATGCTAACGTGCAAGTGTTTAGCAAGTTTATATTATATTCACCATCTTAGTTTAGCATATTAGCATGCTAACATTTGCTAATTTGTGCTTAACACAAAGTTCAGGGGAGGCGTTGTAGGTATTTGGTCTTAAAGTATGAAACAAATGAGCATTTTGATCTGATTTTGCAGTCAGATGAATTAATCAAGGCTGTTGCAAATCATCCTGGGGGGACATGAGTATGTGTACCAATCTATCCAATAGTTGTTGAGACTCAAAACCACAAATGTCAACCTCATGTCAGGGGATCACCAAAATCAATAGGGTTCATCCATGAATGTGTGTGCAGAATTTAATGAAGTTTAAAAAGTTTATCCCATAGTTGTTGAGCGATGTCAGTGGGCCAAAGTCAACCGTTCAACCGACTTATAACTGGCTCATAAAAATGACTCAAAGGCCATACACAGCTCTGGTTCACCCACATAGGTGCTGCCACTTCTTGCCTGATTGGACCTCCTCTCAGGACAGTGTGGGCATGTACAGCCTGTGCTTAATTGACATCACTCCCACCACCCTTTCAGTTTTGTGGCACCTTAGGGGGTTTATATTTATATAATTCTTAATGGAATTATTCCTATTATAGTTTGGTGGCCTCACATATTTCCTGCACCCTGTGCATTTCCTACTGTGGCAGGTCAAAATGTCAGCTGTGAACGAGGCCTGTACCCTAATTTTATTTTACTTAACTGCATGGATTATTCAGAGGGGAGACTTGGACAAAAATACCTTATTTGCACATGATCTTCATAATTAGGACCAAAACCTGAGACACTGGGACTCAACTTGGCACTGAGCCGTGGCAGCTCGGCTACAATGCTGCATAAAACATCATCTAAATGTTAATATGCAGGAGCAGCGCCATTCTCTTATAGAACTTACATCTCTTACTGGAAGATTCAATTTCATTTAATTACCAGTTTGTTGAAATAAAATGTGTTCGACAAGTCTTGTGTCAGCTGTTCAAAAATCACTTGTGTGTGGAGTCAATTAACAGGGCGAAATAGAGAGAGTCAAAAACTGAAATACATGGCTGATTTGGAAATTCAGCAAGAAGGAGTGCGAGAGGGAAAGCATCACATCTGGTGTTCTCAGACCTCTAGGGCAGCTGTGTGGTTATAATGACACCACCTTTCAAGTGGACAAGCTGGTTTCAAGCTCCAACAGCAGCAAACATCTGCGTTAAAGTGTCCTGGAGCAGGCTGCTGAATCTCTAGCTGCAGCAGTGGGGTTTTATAGCCGAGCCTGTGCTCTGACCACTCACACAGCGCTGTCGAGGGAAAAGTTAATTTTCCATGAGGGTCAATGAAGACGTCACAGTGCCCCCGTCCCCCATTGTGCACTTCATTTTATCCCCATAGACTAAGCAGAACTGCTCTGCTTCAAATCAGGCTATTTGATTGCACACAATTTTATTTAAGAATATGCCTCATGAGCACAGTTTTAACTTAAGTAAAGTCTTTTGCAGCAGAAGCAGAAACCCTCTAAGAGCTGGGGGACAAAAAGCAGAGGCGTACAATTAGATAACAGCGCAGAACCACAAATTCAGGACGCTCCTTAGTTGAAATTGATTTTTCATGGCGCATATGCCTCAATTGACATACAGTATAGCTGCGGGTTTGGGGATCCTCCGGGACTCTGGGCCCCTGCAGTTGCAATGAAAGATGTCCAGAAATTTCTGGCTCATGCTCTGAGGGCCATGTATGATAATGCAGAATTAAATAAGCCTACTACATTTTTATAGGGAATATCATTTCGGTTGGACCAATACTTGCAGCCCTCGGTTTGGAGCCCTCGCCAGCACCCCAGGAGAGGATTTCCTGGCCCGAATCTGACTTTGAGGCAGCCTGGTTTGTGCACAGGTGCCTGCAGGCTGCCTGACAGTCACCGCCGCGTCCAATTCATGCCACAGCGCATCCCCTCCAAGAAAGTTAACGGGGTGGATCCACGGAGGCAACCCTCGGCTGCAGTTACGCGTGGATACCCCTTTAAAAGACTCACCATGTTGCCATCACATGCTTCAGCACAGAAGTAGGATGAGGATGTTCTTGCTCTTGTCGCTGCTCTTGTTATGTAAAGCGCATTTGTTTCTTAAATAGCGCGCGAGCTTCAGACGAAGCCTGGAGAGACTTTTGCTGTGGATTTCTTCACTTTGTGTGGCAGGAGGAGGAGGAGGAGGAGGAGGAGGGGGTCGCGCCCGGCCCACCTCCCCCCAGTCTGTCAGCGCTGCAGTCAGTCAGTCATGTTGAGCTGCTAGTTGTTGTTCAGCAGCAACACACCGACTGGTGCGCAAACTGAAAGCTGCGTACAGCGTTCATGCCAAGTGGCGGATATAAGCGACGTGTGTGTGCGTGTGTGCGGGATCTCCAGCAGCAGCAGCAGCAGCAGCAGCACTCCAGGTCTGCTGGCGTCGGAGGAGTGGATGGGATAGGAAGAGGGGAAAAAAACATCCTGAGCAAAAGCCTGCTTGTCTCGGAAAGGAGTGTTACCTCTGCTTGCGAGAGGAGAGTTGTTTGCTCCGTCTCTTCTCTCTCTCTCTCTCTTTATAAAGGGGTTCTCTCGGGGAGGAGTGGCGGAACATCGGCGACATTGGTGTTTATTTCCTCTAGTTGAGCTGCATCGAGTCGGACGAGGCTGACTTGTCTTCCTCCCTCACTGTATGGTCTCACCTAGTCGTTTGGAAAACAAGGTGCCCTGACTGGCTCCTCACTGGAAAGCAGACGAGATAGTGGCTGCCACACGGAGCTACGGCGCGGTAAGTAGCGGCTGCTCCACATTATCTCCCCTTTCTTTTTTTGTGTTGTTATTGAGGCGGAGCAGGGGGAGCGTGGCCAGATCTGCTCTTTTGTGCACGCTTTTTAGTCATGTCTGGAGGACGTTGCAGGGGCAGATAATGGCCATGATGATGAAGGAGATTCCCAGGGAGTGGTACTCTGTCGGACTGGCCGTGCAATGTGTGTTATCATAGCCCCCCTCCTTCCTCACCCCCACCCCCTCCTCGCTACCTCCACCTCCACCAGCAACAGCCACCGAAGTGTAATTCCAAAGCCATAATAGTGCTTTGTCCGCGGTATAGACTGACACAAGGTCAGCGATACGGTGGCAGAAGCGAGTGAGCTCACTAGTGTTATGATCGACTGGACGGATGTGTGTGTGTGCAAACTTTATGGGGTATACAGCTGTGGCATTTCTTGGGGGTTTAATTTGCTGTGTAGCCTTTCACTGGCTACTTTGGGTCGAGTGAAAATGAACAGATCAGCCACTGTAGACTGACAGATGGAGTCACGTCTATCGGTGTAATTCGGCCTGTTGCCCCGCGCAGGTAAATGCCATCGCCATTAGCCCACATCGCAGTTTTCCAATTAGGTCCTAGAAGGTAATGAGCTCATGAGGGATGATGCCGTGATGACATCATAAACAAACCACCCGAGGCTCGTGCTGTCAGCGAGTGGTCTTCACCGCAGGCGCTGCTGAGAGCCGATGGAGGAGGAAGTGGCAGCACGAGGGCTTCAAGAATCAGGGTGGGATTCTTTCATCAGTTCTTCTGAGTTTGTAATGAAACACGGACCTCTGTGTGACATCAGTCAAGTGCAATACTTCAGCGCTTTAATAGCAGCCCATTGAACTACACAGCTGACCACCCTATATGTATGAGGAATACATGGGTGGTGACAAATCCCTGTTTGTGCATAAACTGACTGGAATCCAGAAATCCGATAGGCCTCCTCTTGATTTTGGTCTTTATTTGAACTCTGTGCATTGATTATGCACAGGGGTGCGCATAACTTTTTACTCAGATGAGTACCAGGAGATGGTGATACATAGCAAGTATAAATAAATGCAGTCTTCTTGGCATCTTCCTCACTGTCATCTGCTTCAGCTTCCTGCATGGTAGATGAAGAAGATGCACCTCCCAGTCCCTGGTTGAGTCTGTGATTGGCTGTCTCTACCCACAGGCCAGCAGCTGGCTTTGGGTCAAATGTCTCTGTGGTCATCTTCTGCAGCTGACTGTGCATCAGGGCTGTGAGATGAGTATGTGAAAGGCAAGATCTGTGCTTTCTTTTGTTATGTTGAGATGTGTGAATCCCCTTTCACATGCTCCACTGTTCAAAGGCGGTGTAAGAGACAATTTAAACACTTTGCTGATGTTATACAGGTTATGCACAGAGAACGCTGCCAAGCATTTTCCTGCTCAGTTGAAGTGCACGACCTCTTACTGTGGAGTCTCTGTCAAGTTGCAAGTTGGCCTCATGCTTCTGAAGAATGGTGCACATCGTCGTGTTGCCAAAACTGTGGAGGTCTTGCATTTCCTGGGGCCAAGTTGAAGGATCAAAAATTTAACAATGATCACATGACCTGAGGCAGTCGTATCTGATTTCAAACTCTTCGGTTAAACCCCTGAATAAAATCTGTCTTGTTCCTGTCAGCATCAGCATTAGAAACAGTGCGTGTCCTGTAGGGGCCCTCACCCTCAAGCATGTCAACGTTTCCTTCTGAAACCTGTTGGATCTGCTGTTCAATTTGTTGCCAGAGTCAAGCGTGTCGGCCAGAAAACACTGAAAACACTCTGTTCAGACATGCTGCAGGTCACTGTTATCACTCGCAGCCAGTTACATTTCAATGGATGGCAATAGTCTTGATATTTTCAACAGTTTTCCAGCCCCCCAATGCTGACCATCTGAATGCTTGCTTTTAATACTGAGAGTGCATTGCACACCCATGTTTAAATATTCAATCAGCCGTGGTGGAAGAAAAGCACCAATACAACAGCGCGAACAAGTAAAAGTACTGCAATCAAACGTCTATGTATGTACAGAAGTATTGGCAGCAAAATGTATTTAAAGTATCACAAATAAAAGAACTCTGTAGTACTTTTATTTTATATTCAGTTATTAAATGTATCAGTGCAGAAGTGATCTTTGCTTTTCCATTTTCAACACTCATGCAACACTGCTGAACTAATGAATCAGTTAAGTTCATTTAACTGGCTTAAATTGATTCACAGTGTATTAACTAGCTGTCAGATAAATAGATAAAAAATTTCTCCCTGAAATGTAGTGGAGCAGGAGTATAGAGTAGAATAGAAATACTCAAGTACCGTTTTGAAGTACATGTACAGGACTACAGTGTTCATGTAAGTGTACTAAGTTTAGAAACTGAAAAATTAAATAACAAAAATGACAATGGTAAACAATAAAATGTTGGCCTAATGTCAGTGGATGTGTGGATTCTCCTTACAGGAGACGTTCCTCTCATCTCGGCCTCGTTCTGTCTATGTTTTAATCAGCGTTCTTCACCTGCAGCCACCTTTTCTGTAATGCTCTCTCTGGATCACACAGTGAGAAATGCCCTGCTTCTCTTCATGCATTGTAAATGAAAAAGCTGATCTCCCAGGCCACTCTTTGACACACCAGTTTATTGTAGTTGAACATTAATCTTTTGGAGTTTCTTCAGCAGACTCATACCTCACCACACAGCACCTCTTTACCACATTCCCTCTCTGATCCAACAGGCCGCGCCCCACCTCACTAAACCATCATAAATGTCATAAAACTCAATATAGAAGTGCTATAATGACTCACACCTAGATCCTTCATTAAATAGCCATGCAGGCCTAATAACTGAGCCATTACTGTAAAGGCAATCCACAGTGAATTATCAATGGGCCTCTGCCAACATACAAATCTAACGCTTAAATCATCAATGAAATACGGCCACTGGAATCATTTTTGGATTAGTGGCACATTTTGAATATTAAAATGGTCTTCACTCATTTTATTCCACAGCTGTGTATCATTATTCATTTGTGTGAATCATTTACAATATTCTGACCTTACCTTTATTCTCTACAGTGTACAACAGAAATACTCAGTATTGATAAGACACCACAAACTCGCCCCCCACTCATGGCACTTTACTTTTGTTCAATTTTGTATTTTGCATTTCTGTTTTATGCCACTTCATAGTCCTACTGCACTACATTTTGAAGTGGAAATATTGTACTTTTCACTCCACTACATTTATCTGGCAGCTGCATTTTCTAGTTACTTTAAAAAAAAAGTTAAGACATTGAAAAACATATGATGCGGTACAAGATACAGTACAAAACTCTTTACAGGAACGCAGTGTCTTAGGCCCCTCCTCACTGACACAGATGATTTAATTTGAATGATGTTTTGAGGCCCAAAGAGGTAAAATGATGAAATGTTTCACAAGCAAGCAAAGATAAGAGATGGAATCAGAAAAATGACTA
The DNA here is from genome assembly GCF_039877785.1 of Chaetodon trifascialis. Taxonomy (NCBI): domain Eukaryota; kingdom Metazoa; phylum Chordata; class Actinopteri; order Chaetodontiformes; family Chaetodontidae; genus Chaetodon; species Chaetodon trifascialis. The sequence continues at coordinate 9,585,231 of NC_092074.1, forward strand.
TAAATCTGCACAGCAGAACTTTCCTCCCTCATTAATCATCTTCATGACACCTGATATTTATCTTGTGACTCCTTGTGTGGGGGGGCCTGACCCGTAGATTAACTGTATATAAAGCAGTTGAGCTCCACACTTCTTCCACTACTGCAGTTTGGTGTAATGTACTGTATTTTATCGTTGAGCTGATATTTATGCTGAATGATACTACATGATAAACTCTATTGCACCGTTCACCCCTAACTTACTTGGTTTTTCCTTTGCCTGGAATGCGACAAAGATATACATGATGACTCCTTTTGAAATTGTCTGAAATGTAAGTGTAAGTCTCATGATCAAGACCTGTTTGAATGCCTATAAATTTCATGTAACACTTGCTCAAATGTTTTGTGCCTCCGTGTGTGTTTACACTGGTTGTCATTTGAGCGGTTCCGTACAGGAGCACCTTCCGATGACGAGTGAGATTAATGTCACGGTTGCTTGGTTTCATTAGAAGAGGCTTGTTTATGTTCGCTCGCTGTCATTGTCCTGAGGAGACCCTGCACCCATACGCCAGGTTTACACATCTGCTGGACTGATTTCTGCCCCGTTGGTGCCTCACAGTTTACCCACGTCTGTAGCAAAAGCTAGCCCGAGCAGACCTTTTGAAGAACATAAAATCTTACTCTGTCCTCTCATGGCGATGTATTTCATAATTAACACATCGTGGCGCTTTAAGTAGAAGCTGTACCCTGATCATGGAATTCATTTTCAACTGCCTGCCATACTGTTTGTCCACAGTCACTCTCATGCTTTCTGAGTTTGAAACGGGCAAGAAATGTTGAACAACTGAATGGAGGATATTAGCTGAAGTGTGTGTCGCCCTTTAAGGTCAGCCTGAGTGTGTGCACCGAGGTTCGCTTTCTGAAATCCATCCACGACTGTGGCCGTCTCTGCTTTTCTGTAAGAAACCAGGAAAAAAAAACTTTCTTCACACACTTTACTTACAGGATAATCTCAGTAAAGAATCCGATAGTATATACAAATGAGTCGAACATAATAGGAATGGCCAGGAGTTAATAAATCAGCGTCTGTCATAGCACACAGAGGCAAGTAATCTTGTGCTTTTGACTCTCAGCATAATCATTCTGTTTTTTTTAAAGAGGCATTAAAGTGAATTATATTATATCTTTTTAATTAACACCAAGTAAACCGATTTTTTCAAATGTTTTAATGAATGTGTAGAGTGTGTCTGCTTGAAATTCAAATGACAGTTGTAACAGCTGCAGGTAGTGAAGCTCACTTTCTCTCTGACTGTTAGAGAATATGTTAAAGTGAATCACTGGAATGAGCAAACTAAAGCCGCGGCTTTAAAGTGATGCTTCTCACAAAGTCTGTCTCTTCAGCATGAAACGTTCAACCCCTGGAGACTTGAAAGGTGGCTGTAAAGCACAGTCGTTTGCTCCTTCACAGAGAACCAAAGATTCACTGTTATTATAATTGATTCCATCATATCAAGAGTGTAAAAAAAACATCCACATAAGCTTCTCCAACAATTCCTGCAGCGTAATCATTATCATCCAAACAGTCGCGCTGTGTTGTGCTGCCTTGTTTGTTTGAGTTGCGTTGTAGCTGGTTGGGTCCCGGCCCTGTCACTCAAACAGCTGAAGTCTGCAAACTCTGTAGTCACATCACATCATTTAAATAGTAGCTAGCTGATTAGCTATTTTGCAGCAATTCATTAACAGGTGAGACCAGATACAAGCAAACTATGTATAGCTCCTTGTAAATTAATAAATTCTATGTGTTAATATTGGAGTTTATTTAGATTTATGTACCAGTGATGGAGGATTTGCAGCCATACAACCCTCATTCCACAAAAGTTAGGACATTATGTGAAACAGAAATAAAATAGAATGTGATTATTTGCTAATCCTTTTTGTCATATACTCAATTAAAAACAGCAGAGAGAGAATATAATGTTTCGCCTCATTAGCTTTACAGATTTTTGTAAATATCTGCTTATTCTGAATTTGAACATGTTTCAAACAAATCGGGCCAAGAGTAACAAAAGACTGGGAAAGAGGTTCTGGTGAATTTGGTTGTTTGTGGTTGCAGTCTTAAGGAAGTGAGTGCTGCGTGTTTTTGTTTCATGTGAAAGAAGCATGCTGAAGGAAGTATCCGACTGTGTGGTGTCAGATGTTGACCAGCTTGTAATCTGCCTTCAGTCTGGCAGTGGACAGGTCGCACTTGATTAACTGCCTGTATTAAACACCATCAGTTGTAGGTCTGGGATGGTTCATGAACCTCAAGTTAAACACACGACCTCCACGCTCTCACCCTTTTCAGCACCACAACTTCTTGCGCTGACATTAGCATTGGATGGTAAATCATGAATCTGCTGAAAACACGCTGAGCATGAGGATGCACAGCAAAGGCCTCTCTGTCTTTCTGCTGTTCGCATCATGAATGTAATGTAGCCTACACGAGGCCAAGCTGGCCACAGTCAGCCATTATTTGCTACTCATAAGATGGAATTTAAATGAAAAAGAAAAGGATTTCTCCGTCAGTGATCCAGCCTATTTTACACCTAGAAACGAATTAACACACAGCAGTTTATTTCTTAGGTTTCCAGCTCAGGCAGAGAAGTGCTCTCACATCCACAGGTGGAGGCTGAAAATGTAAATTGCTCCCTAAGACAAACAATAAGTGATTAGTTTTTAATGTAACAGTAGAGCTGATTGGATCAGCATCACTACAAAGATGAGGTATTGATTATTTGACACCACACAATGTGACAATCAGTCGAGCTGCTTTCCCACAGCACAGAAGGGCTCGGCCTGTAATCTCCAAACTCACCTTTGAAGAGCGTAGATTGATGTAATGACTGTGTATTCAAGTCATCCATTGAGCTAAGTGTGTAATTCAGCTGTTAAAGCTTTTCAGACTTTCAGCACAGGTTCTTGCCATTAAAAAAAAGTCTGCGGTTTGGATTAGGTAGCAAAGTGGCTGCTTTCATTGATGGCAGATTACATAACATCTGATAAAATAAAATAAAAAAACAAACTCTGGAGTCTGAGTGCAAGAAAGACACAGCAGTGAATGCTTTGTACATGCCAGATACAATTAAAACCAATAGACCTAATGCATTTTTTTTGTAATAAATAAGAGTTTTAAAGTCCTAAAAACAGTTTTGACAAGCAGGGGGATCAAGAATCTGGTAGTTACAGGTTTTTCTCAAATGTCTACTGAACAGTGAACACTGGTGGCAGATTGTGTGCAAGAGATGTTTAGGTGGGGTAAACTACACCCTGCTATTTCAGATGCCATTTTTGTGGCCATAATGACAGATGAGATAAAGAAATGGGCAACTGTTGAGTTTCAGATGTCAGTAGTAAGTAATTTATTTCTTTCAATTAACACATATAGCCTATAATGTGTCAGATCAGTGCCATTCACTGACAACAGACAGGAGCTTGAGTGATGAAATCTGAGGTACACAATTCCACTTAGAGCTTTTCAATAAAGCTTTAAGTAGCTTATTGCAATATTACATTGTTACTCAGAGGCAGGGGCAGTGGAGACATTTTGGCAATACTGCATTAGACGCAAGCAACACCTCCAACCTGTCCATCCTGTGAGATCCACACTGACCTACAGCTCCACCCTGCAGCTGCCTCCTCTTACTCAGATGAAGACATGCTTAATCAAAATCAATCAAAATGTTCCAATTAGTGGGAATTGGCACCTTATTGATAAGCTCTTACGACTGGATAACCTCTTCACTGCAGATCCTGCCTCAGTTTGTTGAGGAAGGCAGTTTGAGCTCTGCCCTCAACAGGAAGTATGTAACATGTAATGGATTACATTCTCACAAACTGGAGTAATCTGTCCAACAGGGCTGCGTGTCTGTGCTCAGTGTGGAGAGCTGGATTGTAAGTACTCTGCGGGTTTACTGTTCTGAGGTACTGCCACTTTAGCTGAGTGTTTCCATTTTCTGCTTTACACTTCTACTCTGTTACACTTAAGAGGGAAACATTGTACTTTTTGTTTAAATACATTTATTTGACAGTTATAGTTAGCAGTTACTTTGCAGGTTATGATAAATATACAAATTCTATGGAAGGCCGTAGCTGTAATTGAGGACACTGAGGTCACGTCCTTTTACTATTTACTCTGGAAAGTTGAGGTTTTTACATTCTACCATGAATAATTGACACAATATGGGCATTTTTCAGGTAGATTAAACTGAATATATTCATACGTGACTAATTTGACAAAGTGTAGGGATTCAGAATATCCCCACTGGGGTTTTATCAGCTGTGTCAGGAAGGCCTTGAAACAGCATTTAGAGGAAATTTAAATAGACAAAATATAAACTGATGAGTCAAATTGGACTCCATATCATTTTAGAGATGTTAGAGCTTGTGTTGGGTTGCAAGATTTCCCTGAAGTTTCCCCACTGTGGGACTAATAAAGGTGTATCTTATCTTATACTTCTAAAACCCTGATATTGAGTGTATTAGATACGATTAAACTACCTAAAGGTGACTACATGAGTTAGCAGAATTAGCTCCACAGCTTATGCTTAAGTAGTATAAAGTATTTTTAATACCTAAGTGCATTTTGCTGGTAATAAATTATTTGAATGCAGGACTTTTGTGTCAAGTATTATTTATAGTGTGAAGTTACTACTTTGAGTTATATAAAGAGTATAAATACTCAATGCACAGTGGAGTTATCTTATGGTTTCTTCGACCATGTTGAACACATGCCCAAGCCCTAATAAAGATAATATACATAAATAAGGATATTAATTCGCCGTTTTTCTTTTAGTTATTTAAAGATTTTAACCCTTTAAAGCACACCAGACACTCGCATGCAGCTCAGGGTGACCATGAACTGGCTTTAAAGCGACTTTTGGGTGGGTTTGCTCTTATTGACATCCCGTAACTCATCCGAACTTGGCGACATGGGAAGCGTTTAAAGCCTGGCGCGCGCCACATGGCACGCTGTTGATATGCTTTTAAAGGCCTTCCTCCACGTTCACCTCTCACATGGATGCCTCGCGACGTCTTTTAACTGTCTTGGCGGTTGACTGGTCGCGGTTTGGTCACGACAGATGACAGGGTGAGGCTGTCTGTCGTCGTAGTCGGGGGTGGGTGGCTGCTGGTGTGGGGGGGCAGTAACATCCATCGCCCATGATGTAGCGCCGTGTTTTAATACAGTGGACGCAAGTTACCTCGGATACCGCAAATATTTAGTTTCTTCCACCCGCTTCACCATAAACAGCTGTTTGGCCGTCATTGGCGGACGCGGGTGTCAAGCGAGCCCGGTCCGTGTGGCAATTGGTTCAGATTAAGTTTTCTGCAAATCGGTGGAAGCCCAACCAGGAAGAGCTCACACGTCTCGCAGGCAGCGCCACCGACCGTCCTCTCTCCACTCCTCCCCAGCTCTCCCAGTTTACGGAGCTCTGCCATCGCACCAGTCCGGCGTCCTTCTCTCTCTCCCCCCCGCTCCCCCTCCTCCTCTTCTACCCGCAGATTTGTTCGACGGTTCCCCCGGCAGGCAGGAGGAAGCGTGTCGGCGAGCCGTAAGTTACCACCTCTTCATTTTTTTTTAAATTTTTTTTGGGGGGGTTCTGCTATTTCGCCTTGAATGTTTGAAGTTGTTCCGACTGGCCAGCCGTCCAGAGAGGAGCGCAGAACCCATTTTTCGCTTCGTGCACCAGAAGCGATACGCGGGGCTGCTGCTACGTGCCATAGCCTCCCAGGTCTCCACCAGGACCGGGATCTGAACAGCCACCGCGTCGGTAAAGAGGAATCCGGTTAGAAAATGTGATCAGGAGGGGTGACTGCCCTTTATTTTGCTTGGTGTGTGTGTGTGTGTGTGTATGTGTGTGTGTGCGCATTCGGGTAGCCCCCCCCCCCCCCCCCCTCTCCACAGCCCATATTTAGAGCCTGAGTGGCTACTTCAGATGGGCAAGCTACGTCGAGCTGTACTGTATCCCATCACACTGGATCCCTCGGCCACTGGATGTGTATATTTACACATGTAGTGTGTATTAAGCTATGCATGTATGCAAAGCTTCCTCGTCAGCTCATCTCAGCGGATGGTGTGTTGGAGATCAAGCTCAAGGCTGCGGTGCAAGTCTTGGGCGAAAGCAAAACAAAACAAAAAGGCAGCGAGCTAATGTTTGACATTCTTGCGGTCTTCTATCTCTTCTGGATCGACCCCAGCGTCTCCCGCCGTGCCTGTCACCAGCTGTGGCGTGGAAAATGTAAAATAAGAGCCTTGTCAATCTGATCCGACGGGGCCACGTTACCCTGCTGCTTATTTATTTTTGATGTGTGTGGTGTTTGTTGTTTGCTCTACCTGGAAGTTGAAGGGAGAAACCTTTAACAGCCGAGTGGACGAGGTATTAATTAGAGGTGAGATGCTGGTGGATGGTGGTTGGGGCAGGCTCAGCCAGTGTTACCAAGGCATCTGCAGCAGAGATGGAGTTGTTTTCTGCAAGGTGTGTTGCATGTTGCTTATTGGTTGGATAACGTGGTGCTTTGAGGACCTTTTTGGCTTGTGACGCCTTGATATGGTGCCGCTTTCGACCTTTTATTTGAAGTTGTAAGAGTGGAGATGCATGGTGAGCAGTTCTGTGATTGAGTGGTTTGTCCTCCTCTGATCTGTCTTCTTCGGAGAAGTTCAGAGGCTTGATGAGGTGTTCAGTGTTTGACGGGGAAAATCAGCAAATGAGGGACTGTATGGAAATGATAGAGAGGGGGCGGGGGTCAGAAAAAGGGGAAAGTTGTGTGTTTTTTAATTACTGCTCAAGGGAGGGTGGTGTGTATTTGTTGGGAGATCAGGGGACGGTTCAACCTTGTCTCATTTCACTCATCCTTCGTTCACGCTGCTGCAAAAATACTGCAAAGTCCATCAGAACCAAGAGATTTGGCACCTGGGCCCGGTGCACTCCTTTAGGGGCCGTAATGGGTCTAATTGTGTAGCCGCTTTGCATGAGAGCTGGATTTTCACTGTATTGTTGTTTGCCATAGATCTATTACTTTGAGATATAGAGGTCAGGGTATTGCAGTTATTTTGCGAGTTGGGGGGATCCAAAGAAAATATTAATAACCATATGAAGGGCCTTGGTTTTTGTATGAAATGAAATGGATGATTCAGCCCACCTCCACACTGTAGGAACGTTCATACCGTCCCTTATAGAAAGAAAAAAGTCACACTTTATTTTAACTCTCCTATACAGCATTTTTAAGCAGTATATAAACAAGTAATATTTTATCTTGTTGTTTAGAAGGACATTCTTCTAAGTGTTTATGGTTGCCTTTGTTAGCAGCTGTGTATATTCATCACTGGGCCATAAACAGCTGATGATAACACAGTATAACATAGTTCTAATAACAAATAAAAATGCCTTCAGTAGTGTTAAATGCATTTATAGCTTTAAACCTGCTGTACATGTATAGGCACGTGTATGGACATAGATATCCTGTAATTGTTCTTCATTATTAAACCATAACCTGCAAAGGATTTATTACCCTGAAAGGGCAACTTAAAGTAAAGTGAAGCCGTGCAGTCAAATTCAGATCATTCACAGAAAATGTGTTTAAAACTACCGAAGACATACCGTCATATGTGTTTGATCAGAACTGTGTTCACAACAGTTTCATGAGGAGTTATAGTTACAGCGTAAAGACACACTTAGTGTCCTTCTGTCTGTTTACAGCGACATTATAGTGTGCCATAAACAACTTATTGATTGTTCATATACACATGCCAGTTAAAGCGTTGCCATAAAGATGATCAATTATCTTTAACAGACTTTGTTCTCTTTTATCCATGTCATAATTTACTCACATGCTCTGGTGATTGGCTGTGTGATATGTGGTGTCTTTTTATAGCATGCTCATAGTTGAATTTGGAGGACAGTGCACGGTGGTTGCTTTAGCTGTACCTGCAGCATACAAAAAGATGAGAGGAGTGTGTAGATAATTATTGAACTGCTTTGGTCTATATGCATGTCCTGATTCAGTTGGATTGTTATTTACACTCATCTGGGCCGCTGTCTTACACACATTGTCTCCAGAGTCTTGGGAGATCCTGCAAGTCTTATCATAAAAAAAGTATCCCGGCGTGCGCGGCGTTTGATGCTCTGAAAGGAGCTGATGATCTGTTTTCTAACCAATTAGAAACAGAGCGTGGGGGCATTGATCTTCCCGTAAATGTGAGATTACTTCCTGAGGATCACTGGGCCTAACTGTGTTTAAAGAGCCAAATTGCCGTTTGGCCAGAACGCTGCCACATGAGATAATACCTCACAGGTTATTTCCGCCACTGTTTCCCCACCTACACTTCTCAGCAGTGACCGACAACCGCTGCTGGAAAATCATGATGAAAGTTATCATTAGCACACAAACACGGACGCTGATGGTTGAGGTAATTTAGATTATTCATCTGACAGATTGTGGGAGGGAATTTCTACAGTTTTTCTTGAATTCCTCTGAATTTTTGGCATTCTGGTATTGAATTTCAGTCTCAGTTGGCAAGGTCACCAACGCACAACAGATGACATCTCGTCTGAGAAGCGCAGCCTGGAGTTAGCTGTCCTGTGACGAGGCAAAGAGTGAGGGATGTGTCATCTGATGTTGTCATTCATTAATGTCTTCCCATTTTTTCTGAGAGGATCACAAAAAGGTTGCATAGTTTTTTTTTTGTGTGTTTCAAGGTGTCAAAACTTTTTGCTGTTCTTAAATAAGTGTTTTCTGAGGTGGAGGATAATAAAGAAGTTCTGTTAGATACCACAACACTATGGAAATAGGTTATAGTTCAGGGAGTTATGCTTAAGCTTAATTAACCCTAGAGCTAAACGCGTATTGGCTATTACCAGGATCACTCTGACATTTCAGTCTTGGACTGCATTCACGCTGCACAAGCCCAGTCAGATTGGGGCAGACAAAATCAAACATGTTTGAAAAATCTTGTCGGGCTTTGACTGTAAGTGAGTGGTTAGATGGGCCAAAATCTCCAGTCATGAATGAGTTCACGCTACGGGGAAATCTGCCTCAGCCACCAAGCCTCTCTGTGCCTCACGCAGCCGTGCTAGTCTGAACAGATGCCCTGGCCTGGAAGTGTTCAACCACTGCTCCACCAGGCTACAAAGGAAGGAATCTCTGTCTGTCCGTGTGTGTGTTTGTGTGTGTGCGCCCTTTAAATTTCTTGACAATCGTTTGTCCGATCAGTTAAAGCGTTTGCTGTATTTAGAGTATTTTCACTGCTTCACCTTGCTGACAGACAGCCCTTTCTGAAGCCGTTATATCACTCTCTCCAAAGCCACCAGACTCTTTTGACAAAAACAGTAATTTTACCTTACAAAACACAGGAGCTGCTGGTTTGCTGCTGCCTCGATGAGTTAGTCTGTTTGCGTAATTGCGTGACTTCGGGCAATCTCAACTATTTCTTTAAAATGCAGAAGTCACAAAATCACAGAAACCAGCTAAACGATCGAGGCAGAAGTGGATCAGCAAGTCCCGTTTTCTGCGAGGTAAAATTATTATTTTTGTCAAAGGAGTCTGGTGGATTTGAACAGAGCATAGATGGATATAACAGTTTAAGTTCTCCATCGGAAAAAGCTGTCTGAAGGCAAGGTAAAGCAGTGGAAATATTCTGAATGTAGCAGACTCAAACTGATATTGATTTTTTTTTTGGGGGGGGGGGGGTGGCCCTTCTTTAGGAGGCTAAAATGCATTTTGTTCCTGCCACCATCTACAGCAGTTCATCGCTGGCACTCCTGCTGCTTCTCAAAACTGGGATCATGTTAACCACCATCTCCTGTTGATAATACACTCTTAAAAAAACCCTAATCTGCCCCTTATACAAAAAAAGAAGATTTTTTTTTATTTCTGGTGTATTCCAATATTATTTTGTTGTTCATTATTTTTTAAAAAGGGAAGGACACATGGTGGCTCATGCATTTGTCTAAAACTTTGGGTCTGGAGCTGCTGCATCTAGAGCTGGGTGGCCTCTTCGGCTCTGCAGGTCGGTGATATTGAGAAAGCTGCAAGAAGCATGTGGAGGCCAAGCAATCAGCCCAGCCGACAATGAATAAGAAAATGTTTAAAAGCTTACTGCGATAAGACCTGAGGAGATGCTTTTTCTGGTGGTAAACCCATAGTGATGCGATTGATGTAAGACCTATCTAGAGAAATGAAAACTCTGAATTCACAAGGTCAGCCTCTTTCCACTGTTTAACATGACAAAAATAGAGAGACTTACTGTTAATGTGCATGTCAAAATCCAAGAAAGGAGTGAGAGAACAACACATGATATATAACAGGCATCTCAAAGGCCACAGAATTTAACAATGCAAGCAGACATGTATGAGAAAAAGCAGTTTTTTACACACAGTATGAGGTTGGAAAAATCACCCAAATTAACATCATAAGCCAGCAAGAATCTGTACAGTGAAAAAAATAATAATAAAAAAATTAGCATGTATGTAGTTCCTCTTTTAGGGGAAATTCATTAACTGATTATTAGCTAATTATGAGAAGTAATGGGGTAGGACAAGAGGCTCGAGTGAGCTGGGAAAGAAAAACCCTCCATTTACAAAAGCAAAGCTGAATGAAGGGAGAGGTGTAATAGTATTTTCTGCAGGATTTCCTTTTTTTTAATTGCATCTTAGTCTTCTCATGAGGCAAATCTTTATGACCCAAGCTGCAGTATAGAAATACACTGCTTTACCTTTTCCCTAAACACTGAGGAAAAGTCATGCTCCGTTCATGGCCATTCATTAGAAATCAGTTGCTCTAACATATGGAGTTCATGAGTCATTGTTTGCTTGTAGTTGTTGCAATTTCACAATGAGCTCAGGGAGTGTTTTTACAAATGTTCCCCTGCTACTAGTTTGTTGTAAATTGAGTTTAATTGCTAAATGGTTTTACAATGAGCTTAGGGGGCACAGTATGTGTTATAGATGCATGCACCAGATTCCCGTTCTCTACATAATGTGGGCATTTAGACATTGGTTTTAGCCAGTAAATTCACCTGGTTTACATACTGTTGGCATTTAGCTGGCTTGTTTGTTTGTCTTATTTTCCTCAGTTGAGCTTAATATTATAGTCGGGCCTTTTTGTCATTTTTCCTTTCAGAATAAACATTCAGACTAAACAATTGGCCTTAACAAGCTGTTATTTGCAGGCTTTGTGCACACAAGGTGATAAGGCAAAGAGCGCAGTGAATGAATGACAGAGTGCATCAATTTCCTCTATGCTGCATAAAACACACACACACCGGCTGTAATGACAGGATCTCAAACAGGCGTGTAAGAGCTGGATCTCGCCATATGATCAAATACATTCACAAAACCATACAGCTGAATTTACTCATCATCAAGTGTCTCTATGCATCATCGGTTGTTGTTTTGTTTAAATGTGAACTGAAGGCTCTTGTAAGATAATCAATGTCTTTGTGCTCTCGTTGGCTGTTTGTTTGAAGTAAGGTCCCTATATGCTCCAAAATACACCTCGCACCACAGTGTGTGCCCTGATCAGTCAGCATGGCCCAGACTGTGGCGCCTGCTGATCTGAACGTCTTCTGTGTGATTATACGAAACAAAAGTTATAAAGCTGTTATGAGGTGTTCAACATGTTTAGAGCTGAACCAGCTCTCTGTGGACCCAATTAAAAGCTTTGTTTGTAAGTAACGTCGACTACTGTATAGATCACTGGTTGTTGTTCTGTCGATTGTGAGCGCTGTAAGCACATGGTGAAACTAGGACAAACTAATTTTTACCACTTGTCGGTCTCTTATCTCTAGGCCCTGTGGAGAAGCATGTGATGACTCACGCAAGGCAGAAGGGATCCCTCAGGCACAGCGACGGCAGTGCTGATTGGTGGGACAACTGCCCTCTTTGGCCACATGGTGGCACTATGGGCGGCGCCCAGCCTGAGCGCTCACTGCGATTCGGGAGGACAAAGAAAATAAGTGAGGTCTTCAAACAAAGGAAAGACCCGGCAAAGAGGATGAGTGACAAGAGAGGGAGGACTGAAAAGTCACATCAGAGCAGAAAGCTCAACCGGAGGCGTGACAAGAAACGGGACAGGAAGTTGTATCCTTTGCGAGGGAGGGGTGGGGTTTCAGATGGGGAGGGGCTCAGCTGCCACGTCCTCCTTACGCGTTTGGAGGAAAGCATCCATGAAGAGGAAAGTTCTGAAGAAGGGGAGCAAAAGGATGCACGCCGACATCCGTCTCTCAAACCCAAACCTAAAAAAGGGAAAGGCCGTGAACGAAAACAGGAAAAGTCATTACCAAAAACCAAATCAAAGTCAAACCGCCCTCGTCATGGTGAGTGTATTCACGTCCCACAACCTCGCAAGCGCAGGCTGGCCTCTCTCAATGCTGAGGCGGTGAACAGCCTGCTGCTTGAAAGAGCTACTGACCCTCAGCCGGCAGTCAAACAGGCCAGGAGACAGGAAGAGCCCACGAATGGAGGGATATCCCTGGATGCAGATTCAACCAGGAGTGGTGTCCCTGGAGCTCTGAGGGCTTCACGAGGGAACATCGGTAAAGCCTCCCTGTCTCACAAACTTGAACTGTGCCAAAGCTCCAAGCCGGTCAAGAAGGCCAAAGCCAAACGAGAGGAGAGCAGGGGGATGAGTCAGGAGAGCCTGGATGCCCCCGCCCCCAGAAGATTAGCTGGACTCAACGCTGCAGCCCTGCTGAAGTTAACCAGCTCCTCCGCAACCAGTAAACAGAGAGTGAAGGCTGCACCCACAGCTACTGTCACATCAGACTGCAAGGCTCCTGCGGCGGCCTCAACCCCAAAACACCACTCCAGAGTCAAACACAAGGGGCGCTCACAAAAGCAGAAGGGGAAAAAGGTGGCCCCGCTGCACAGTGGCTGCACAGCCTGCAAGAAGAAGGCGGACTTTGAGCCCAAAGTGGAGTGGGAGACCGGCAGCTGCACCCATCGACTGACCAAACCGGGCTACCAGTCACGCAGCATGATAGCGTACCCGCTAAAGCAAGTGAAGGAAGAGCAGCTGGAGACTGAACTGAGCCCGTACTACTGCTGTCCCCCTGAGGGCTCAGTGGAATACTGCCACCGCTTGGCCTTTTTCCTGGGCCAGCAGCCCTACGGAGAGTCAGACGATCAACCACTTAACTCAGCCATGCCCCCTGTGAAGCGTGAGTGCCTCGTAACCTCACCGTCCCTGACGCATTCCCACCCGCACACCGCCCTGACCCTCAGCCCCCACCCCTGCCTCTGCACGGCTGACCACTGCTTCTCCAGCTACTATGTTCACATCGCCCACCCGACACACACTGGAACAACGTCAGCGAGCCTGGCCCCGCAACCTCTGAACTTTACACCCTCCAGTTTATGCCATAATAGGATGACTGGCCCTAAGCTGCTGGGTCCACGGATGTCTCACCCCTCTGGGCTGCCTCACCCCGCCTACTGCAACTCGGTGGCATCGCCCTGTTTCGGAGACACCTGCGGGATCAGTGGCTACACTTACAGAGCCATGCCTCCTGTCACCAGCAGGGGTTGTTCTTTCAGCACAGGATGCACTGGATGCACGCACAGCATCAAAACAGGTGAGTGGAAAATGGACATAGTTGAATAGCTCATTCAAAACCCAGACAGTTACTGAAGGAGGCAATGAAGTAAATAGTCAATCGCACATTAACCAGCAATTTCTCCACTGATGGCAGCTTCATTCTTCATGGCACTTCTTGGTATTGATGCAGCTGTCATAATGAAAGAAGGCATTATCCTGATGTTATATCTGGATCAGGTTATTACAGAAAAAGCTAGAGAGTCCTTTGTTGTTAAATGTGTGCCTCAGGCTAGTTGTGTGCCCCTACAAGTGTGAACATTTCTGCTTTTTGTTGTCTTTATTTGTTGGCTTTGAAAGTGTCCACAGCTTGAGGCTCCTGAATTAGATATTTCTCGATAAGGAGCTCTGGGCTCATGTGTAATGTTTTCCATAACAATTGGGTCATATCAAGTTTGATCATTAAGATAAAGGAAGCAGGTTGTGTTTACATGGATTTACAGTGGAACCATGCAAGCTGCTCATTTTAAAGTTCATGTAACTTTTACTGAAGAGCAGCATCTGAACCTGATACTTAAAGTTTGCTAATATTAGCTGCCAATAGCTTCTGGTCATACGAGACCGAGTCAGGCTGTAGCAGCAAAACGCCTGAGTGTGTTGAACTGAACAAAAGTGCGTTTTATTGCTTATGAATGAAACATTTCATCAGCAAGAGAAAGATTTATTTTGCTTGCAAGAGTTACGTCGTCTAGCTTCAAGTGCAGACTTGATCTGTTTTGCTTACTTGCGGTATTATTTAAAAGTGTGACTTTCACCCTTTGCTTTTCCAGAGGGTTACTCCTCCCCTCAGGGTGACCACAGCCCCTCCCTTCTGGTTCCCCCCTCCCTGCCCATGTCCAGCTGCCCTCTGTCCAGCGTGCCCACTTCCACCCAGACTAAACCCCACCTGCTGACCCCCCTGTCGGGGCGAGACCAGCCCCAGGCCAGGTTAAAGCTGGCCAGAGAATGCTCACAGAGCACCAAGCCCTCCAACGGCTCCCTGCCCGTGGGCCGCACACGGCTGCCCCAGAAACAGCCGTCACCCTTACCGAGCCTCAGCAGCGCCAAACAAAAGAGAATCAGCCGCAGACGTGCCACCAACGGCTGGCGGCCTGTTGGAATACCTGCAGAGAGGGAGGTCTTCATTGCGGTAGGTTATTTGTGAGTGCATCTCTGAGTAGTGAGCGGGAGATTAGAGAGCTGCTTCTCTCTCTGGTGAGACTTTTTCTCCTGTATTGCACTACCTGATAATACCCTGCCACTGGAAACCTTAGCATCCATGCAGCTGCCTGGCAGAACGGAAAAAAAAAAAAAAAAAAAAAGCTCTTGGGGGGAGAGATAATTGTGTTTTGACCACATAGCTTCACATGGCAGATCCCTTTTTGTCTTTATAATGAGAATTATATCTGCCCTTGTCGGTGTGTGTGCCTTCATGTGCATTTGTGTGTCTCAGGGAGAGGATGAGACGGCCCTGCGGCAGTGTTATGAAGGAGTCGAGAGGGACGGTGAAGTGATACGAGTCAGAGACACTGTGCTGCTACGATCAGGCCCCAGGAAGAAATCCCTCCCATACGTTGCCAAGATATCAGCACTGTGGGAGGACCCCAAAACAGGTAAAGAAGAGGAGGAGGGAGAGATGGGGAATAGATATGGAGGTTTGTGTGCATGGATGGATGGAGGAAGGGACATATGGCCAAGACTGTTATCCTGTGTGTGTGTGTGTGTGTGTGTGTGTGTTTCCTCCTCAGGAGAGCTGATGATGAGTCTTTTCTGGTACTACCGACCTGAGCACACCCAGGGAGGCCGAGATCCCAGCACACACTGTGAGGTGAGGCTCTGTTTAATGTGCCCCCTGGTTAAACCAAGCTTTGCAGGGAGACAGTAACAGCGTCCCCTCTTTAAAGCAAGCCACTGAGGTACATGTGATGTCATATTTATTGGACGACATCCAGCGAAAACAGTTTTATATGATTATTTTAATGAGCATACAATTATTTAATCAGTGCTATCCAGTTTTTTTATGGAGCACCAATGTGTTCAGTATTAGATAAACTGTCATGGGGAAAAGTGAAATAAAAACAGACTAAAGTCTTTTATTGTGAAAAGAAGCCAGATGTAAAACCATTTTAAATAAGTTGAATTTGAACAATTTATCAGATTATTTCACGTTTTCATGGTTTAACACTATATTTTGCCTGTATATGTTCATACAGTCACATATCTTATAGTGTCATTGAACTTAATATTGAACTTGTACAGCATATCCAGGCAATGGCAGCCCCACCATACTGAGCTCATTTTCAGTTCATTTACTCAAAATATGGTGACATTTATTGTTGCTGTTGCTTATGTAATGTTTTAGAAACAGCTGAAAGTTGTACCAGAAATACGAGAAGATCTGTTTGAATGTAGGAGGAACGATTAATTCCTTAAATCCAGGGGAGTGCTGTCATTCGCATCACATATTTATGGGTGCTCCATAATAGAAATGTCGTCATTATCAGTTATTTGTTCATTAGAAGTAAGCGATAATGCATAACGAGGTCTGGATATATGAAGACAACCTCGCCTCTGTGCACGCAGCGAGACAGTCGCTGCTGCTGGAGACGTCAGTGTTTGTCTCAGCGGCCCAGAAACGGTTGGTAGTTGTTTAGCTCTTTGGTGTAACCACAGCACCAACATGATGATATCTCTGCCACCTCAGTGTTGCACAAACAAAGAGTAAGAGAAGAGAGCAATTTCACTGTTAGAAAGTGCACACAGTGAAACGCCGATCGTGTTTCTCCTCACAATGGATGTCTAGCATGAGCTGAGGCGGGCAGGATTTTTTGTGTGTGCGGTGGCCCAAACACAGAGGCCCAATCCTACTGCACATGAGCAAGTCCTGTGCTCGCATTCGAAAAGTGTTGTCATTTCTTCAGTCCTCAGCCAGCGCAGTAGAACACGCTCGTGTCGATGTGACATTGGTACTCCCACTGTGGTTTCAGAATGAGATTTTCGCCTCTCGGCATCAGGATGAAAATAGTGTGGCCTGCATAGAAGACAGATGCTACGTTCTCCCACTAGCCCAGTACTGTAGGTGAGTATACACACACACACACACACACACACTCACCTCAGTGATTATCGTTAGCAGGAAGTCTTTTTGAAAGGTTTGGAGTCGTTCCTTTTAATCAACACCTCAGCTTTGTGAGATATGTGGAAGTCTGATTTCTGACTTTCTTATCGCACATCGGTGACACCGCAGCTGATAATGAATTCCTGAGAACACCAGGCCGTGCACTTCTGCTTTGACATCATTTCCAAATATCTGTGTCGAGTTCGGCTGCTTGTTACCGTCAAACAAAAGCACAGTAGCTTGAAGATGCATTTGATCTGTGCTCGATTTCTCCGCGGATAGAGGAGAGAGTATCACCTTTTGATTTTTCCCCTCCGTGTGTGCGTGTGTCTGGGTAGATTTTGTGCCTTGGTGAAGCGGCGTGCTGAAGGCGCTCCACCTGGCAGCGCCAGCATGGTGCCCTGCCGCCCTGACTTCGCCCCCCCTTCCCACCGCTGTGTGCCCACAGACGTCGACCCCGAGCTGGTGTATCTCTGCAGGCACGTCTACGACTTCCGCTACGGACGCATCCTGAAGAACCTGCAGTAGAGGGTGGAGGGGGTGACGCACCCATGAATAAATCATCACGTGGCTCCCCCTCCAGCACAGAGGTGGGGGGTTGCTGAAGGACCAGACACCCCTGTCTTTTCTGCTGGGGGTGCTCACGATCAGAGGGAAGGAGGATGGTGGGGTAGGGCTGGTTTTTGGAGAGAACAGATGAAGCAAAAAGTGTTTGTGACACATAATGAAGCACAGATCCCTTTAGTTGACTACAGAGGGGTTACAGCGCGATAGATGAGTCCATCTCAGTCCTTTTGGAAGAGCCAGGGAGGGAGAGTTCATTCATCAGCTTGGAATTTTCAGCCTCCACAACACTGGGAGGTCGCACGGAGGCTCGCGTGCCCTTGCCTGCCAGGAACACCAGACTGAACTGGGCTACTGTCAGGTCCACGTTTCCCTCAAAGCATCTTAGCACAACAATCACGTTTGTTCCATTTGTAAGCTGGTGGCTCAGGAATGGTCCGGCGCTAAGGTGCTTCCCGCGGAACACAAGCCTGCACTGTCAGCCCAATGTTAACGGTGTTCAGCCAGCCAGGGTGAAGGAGCAGCTAATGGAGAGTGTCGTCTTATTTCTCCTGATTTGAGTTCGTCTCACTCGTGCGTGTGTGTGCGTATGTGTGAAAGTAGAGAGTGGGAGAGCGAGTGTTGTCAGTGTGGATAAATGGATAAATGTGGGTATGTGTGGTGTTTTTTTAGGAGGCTTTCAGGCAATCAAACCAAACAAGCAGCTTTAGAGGAAGCGTAGCTCTCTCTCCTCCCTCGTCCGCTCTCCCGTGTGCCACGCTGACAGATACATTTTCATCTCACGCGACGCTCCGCGCAAACGAAATATACTGTACCTGAAGGGGGTGCGTGAGACAGATCTCTCTCTGCCAAGCTCCGCTCGAGAGCAGGGCCTCTTTAACTGCGGGTCAGGACGCTCAAACTGATTTTATTAGTGAAAACACACGTGACAGAAGAGGGTGGATTTCCAAACTCACTCTCATGTCAGCCACAGCTCTGGCTTGAAGAAGCCTCGCTGTCCAGAGGTCCTTCAAGTGTCAGAGAGAGACGAGGCGCTCCCGAGCCCCGTGAAGGCTTATCAAGATGAGGGCCATGGGTCAGTGTTTTGTCATTGTTTTTCCTGATATTTTTCACCTTTGCTGTTCCCTGTGACTTGCCTTATGACTTGCAGGTAGAGCTTTAGGCAGCTAGTCTCACCACGTACAACTCGGTAAAAGCGGTAAGACGTGTGTACTGTAACCCACAAGAAAAAGGATTTTGTCGCCGATCGACTGTCTCACAGCTGTGACTTTATCACTGGACAGAATGCACTGGTTCAGGGCTGCAGCTAATGGCTACTTTCATTGTCGATTAATCGTTTGGTCAATGAAAAGCGACAAAATCATGAAAAAACACCCCTGTATGCTTTCCCGCCGCACGAGATGACGTCTTCAGTTGTCTTGTTTTGTTCAACCAACTGTCGCAAAGGCAAAGATAAAAAGATATTGTGTCATATGAACTTTCAGTCAGTGGACAGATGAGTGAGTGGAATCATGGTCACAGCTGTGCATTGGTCAGAAACACAGTGCGCTCCTCTCGTCGTTGGTCTGCTGGCCTCTAGCTGCTCGCGTCGCAGTGTCTGCTCTGCCCGTTCTGACTCTACATCCACACCAATTTTTCTCCTCCTCCTCCTCCCCCTGAAGACAAACCAAAGGATGTCACACAAGCCACAGTCCCCGTCTCCTCCATGCACTTCTTCTCCTGGTCAGCACTTCTGCCCTCCCTCCCTTATTATATTGCACTAATCCATTCCTCAATTACAACAAAAGTGTGTTACTCTTTTTTCTTTTTTTTTGGGTTCCAGCTACTAATCTCTTACTGGGGGGTGAACATACTGTGTATCATTTATGTGTGTGTGAGTGTGTGTGTGCATGTGTGTGTGTGTGCGTGTGTGTGTGTGTGTGTGCTTCATAGAGAAGGAACCAGTAAGGCTGTCATGGCTGCTTGTGTCAGTGTAAGCTGTATATTTCTATTCTTTCACCAGTAGAGGAGTCGGCCAGCGTTTTCGTCGTGTTACTGATGCACAACCTGTTCAGTCCCATGGAATATATACAGTACACATCTGTATTACTAGAGTCATTCCATTTGATTTTCCAGTCAGCTCTGACATACTTATATGTCATATGACAACAAATATACAGTCTCTCTCTCTCTCTCTCTCTCTCTCTCTCTCTCTCTCTCTCTCTCTCTCTCTCTATATATATATATATATATATATCTATATATATATATATAGATATAGATATATATATAGGCTGTATATTTTTATGTGTATCCACACTGTTAATGTGATTAGATGGAGGCCTGACGCGCTGTGTGGACAAACAGCACCATGTTAGATGTGTATTTGGATTAAAGGCGCGGGCGTGTGTGTGTGTGGGGGGAGGGGGGAGGATGTGTGGGAGGGGGTTTGATACTTAATTGAGTTGTGGTGGGTTTCATGCCACACTCATTCATTGCCTTTAAACCTGCAAGTGTTGTACTGTCACTCAGAAAATGAGTAGTGTCGGAGTGTGTGTACCTTTTTAAGAATATAAAGAGTACCCGATAGCTTTCCCCCTGTTCTTCAGCATTGGATAAGCCGGAAAACGTTGTCAGCACTCTAAAGCCATCTTTAACCTTTTCTCTATTTGAGCAGCATGACTCCTGACCCGAAACTAATCTAAACCTGATCATTGGGTTTTTCTTTATTTCTATTAACGCCCAGATTCTTCAAAGAGGTAATATATATTCTCCTACTTTACAATTTCTCCTTAGTAAGAATATTTTATTATGTCAATTTCCTATGATGGCATATGCAATATATTTTTAGACTTACTATTTTTGGAAAAAGATCTTAACAAATCAAAAAAGAATATGCATTATTTTTATTTTGTTTCAAATTGAGTTTTAAATCATCGCAGCGTTAATTGAGATTTTACCAAATGAAAGAAAGAGGAGAATGAAGGGACTTGATGCCGTCATGTGACCTGAGGTTGTGGATAACAGGCAGTGAGAAACTCCCTTCTTAGCGATTTTTAATGAAGTGTACATATCTGAACCCAGGAAGCACCGGGCACTCTTTAAACAAGCAGACAGCCAATGCACAGTGTAGTATTTTTGCAAGATCTGTAATAATTATATTTAAAGTAAGAAAAAATATTTAAATGGAGTACACAATACAATATATTAAGATTTCAATTTAACTTATTTGGAAATAATGTGTCTAATTGATTAACTATATCCTATTGCTTTGTTCTCCAAGGTAGAAATGTTTTCTGTTTATTTGTAACTTATAAGTTTAGAAATGAAATGAGTGAGTGGCGGTTGTTGACAGAGATGTAAATGTTGTTTAGTCTCTATCATTTAGTTGTCAGGGGGTGGAGAGCAGACCAAAGCACACCCTGGCAGACGGGGGGAGCAGAAGTGGCTGATTCCCCTTTGAGGTACTTCAGAAGTCAAATCTGACCTGGAACCTGTGGGAAGAGACAACTTCTGGCTCTCCTGTCTAACCTGACTGACCTTAAGTGTGACGTTTGGGAGAATGCCGTGGCAACATGGTCACCTGAGCTTTTATTGATTCATCCTATTAGGGGAGAGACAGTACACCTGAGACAGGACGGGACGTCCTCTGGGCTCTAGGTAGAAGATCTCCTCAGGTACTGATCTGAGACCAGTTTCTCTTCTCTAAATTTAGCCCACTGAGGGTTTTCAGAAGGTGGCAGGAATTAGGAACTGGGCTGAGAGGAGATGTAGGAGTTCTAGTTTATTAATACGCAGTGCAGATGGAGGATTTTGCTCAACAGCTTCTCCCTCCGTCCAAATCAGCTGGCCACCGTTGCCTTTCTCCCAGATGTGCATTGATGGTGTTTCTCCCCTAGAGGGCAGGAATCCTGTGTGTGCAGAACCGTCTCATGGCCACAACCCAACACCATTCAACAGCTTCCTCTCCTTGTCCCCTTTCCTTGCACCGTTTTGGGCGACTGAGAGTGGTGCAGGGACTTCCTGGAAATGGAGCTAAAGACAACTCAGTGAGGAAGTTGCCATGAGTCATCCTCCCAAGTGCTGGTCAGCCCTGCAAGAAGCATGGACTAGATTGTATGTAATTATTTATGTGACTTAATTTCCTAGCAGCTTTGCATGGACACGGTTGCATCCTTTGTTACCATGACAACAAGGCAGAGCCAGCACTCGGGAGAAGTCGGTTTCTGTGCACGCAGGGTGTCCACGGTGGCAGGGGTCAAACACTGAGTGACCTTTACTGATGCCACACAGGAAGTGTGTTCACTCCATGAGTCAAAAAGCAAAAGCACCCGACCAACCCATGAGATTCTGCTTTCTGTGTGGTCTGTATTGATGCTTACTGTCGACATATATTTTGATATATTTGAAAAAAAAAAGGGGGGGGGGATATACAGTAAGAAGTCTAGATATTTTTGGAGTAGAGAAGCAATGTGTGTATCAGATTATTGTCACTTTGTCATGCTCTCTGAAAATCTGTTGGATTTTTTTGGAAGAATTATATAACATCCCTACTGATTTAATGTTCCATCGAAAGAATATTTATAAATTTTAAGTCCTTTGTGAAAATTCAGCGTGTGGCTCGTTATTTATTACGTTTAACTTCAGTGTACACACTTACCCACTGTGGCCATGTTTTTCTACTCTGAATGGCTCCATAATGTGCAAAAGTCAAGCTCTTCTCACTACATGTGATCAATAGGAAGTCTGTTAAGTTCCCCCACCAAGCAACTGTTGTGCCCAACAATCTCCACAGGAGGTCAGTATTGAGACATCATGCACAGGTCAGGGTCACGTCTCCTTTGACCTTTTCGTTTAGGCACCAATCGACATACAGTGCACGGTCATCTGTTGATTTTGACTCAGCAGGAATCAGATCTAAACCTGCTCCCGTCCGTCTCCCATGTTCTCCTCTCCCTACATGTCCTCTGTCAGTGGAGTCATTATCTGTCTTTGGCCTTTATCCCGGTTCAGGCCTCGGAGCATTAGGAATGTCCCGCTCACACACACACACACACACACACACACACGCACGCACACACACACTACAGGCTCTTAGTGTCTGTTACAAAGGGATAACAGCGCCAGCACAACAGCCCATTAGTCTCATAATAATATAACTAGCAGCACACTTTGACCTCAGAAGCCTCTCAGGTGCGGCAGTCTGCTCTAAGACTATTGGCTAGTGTGTGGGAACCTGCGGGTGAGGAGGGGGAGATTTTGCTGCATTGAGCAATTTGTCTCAGCATATCTTAAAACCGCTTTTATAGAATAATATGTCAAGGCCTTTAGTCCTTACATGTTGATGGTGTAAAGTGTAAAATAAAAACTTCTTGTAACTGAGCCTTTTTCTATCCTTTTATCCAGTGAGGAGCCTTTTTTTCCATGAAGACCACACGCACTCCTTATCTTACTAATGCTAAGCTTTTACTGGCTTATGGCTGTTCTTGAGCGATTTTCTTTTTTTTACCTCAAATGCTCTGACTCCAACATAATTCACATTTAACAGTAGCCTATATGGTATCCAAGAACCAGGTAGGCAGACAGAAAGAAAGACAAATACATAGAGAGAGTACTAGTAGTGCCTGGTAAAGTATCTGCACACCCATGTACAGATACTTTGTGCAAGTTGTGTATCCTCCTGAGAACCAAGGAAAAAAAGTATCTTTCAGTTTAATTTGTTTTGTGATTTCCTGCCTCTTTGGAGCTAAAACAACTCACAATTTAGAATTTTGTAAAAATATTTTTTTTTAGACTTTACAGCATTAGACAGAACGATTTTACCATAACACAGCGAAATCATAACAGGCTGACAAGAAAACAAGCATGTCAATCCATTTTTTTAAATGAAACTGAACATTTGGCCTGTCTCTTTTATTGAACCACTGAACAAAATTTATCAAACCTTCATAACATTGCTATTATTTCTCCTAACAAAAATGTTTAACTGAACTCTGACTCCAATTTATGATTCCTGGCATGTTCATAAATAAGAAAATATATGATTACCATAGTTAAAAAAAAACAAACAATATCTTAACAATATTTGACTTATCTTTTCTCTTTTCCTGGCATTTGCATTTTGCTGTGGTCTCCATTTTGTCTCAGCATGAGAACAAAGTGCTCCTCATCCCACCCAAACACATGAGATGTCATTGGAAAGGCCAGGATGTCATCTACAGAGCACACCAGGACTTAGTAAGGTAGCTCAAATGAGTCAAAAGATATAGATCAAAACCAAATGTCCACTACAGAGGACACAAATGAATAGCCTGTGTCTCAGGAGGATGTAGTATACTGTATATTATCTTGTGTTGTTAATGTAAAGGTGCTTCATTTGAATTGCAAAGGTGAAAATGGAGAATAAAAATGATATATGCAGAGAATCTATATAGACACACAGACTCATACAGGCATATGACATACAAGGCTGAGCCTTATCTACAATCCCACTTTATCTTTTAAATGTGATTTATATTCTCTGCCATAGTCTTAATGTTTTATGTATGTTTGGTTTCTATTGTTGCTTATAATCTGCTATACTGCAAACTGTGACATCATTGCTATATTAATAATAACAGCAAGCAAAATCCTAAACTGTGTTTGTGTGCTGTATTTGTAAAGGTGGTAATCAACAAGACATACATAGAAACACCTACAGTATAAAGCGATGGTCAGTGTCTATCTGTTCCTCTCACATGTACGTTTACACGTAGGTAAAGACACACATGAACGCATGCAGACATAACAGGAAGTACTATTTTGTAAGAAGACAAGAAATGTGGACAGAAGAATGAAGAACATGAGAGATGAGAGGAACAGAAAGGTAAAACTGCTTCTGTTTTAATCAAAGTTAACACACAGCATTTCCCATTTGCATTTGATCGCTGGCTATGTTCAACAATGCTTTGCCATCTGTCATGAATTCATGATTTTGTGAAGCATCAGGAAAAGAAATGCAGTGCTAAGCAGTGTTGTAGCATTCAGGCGAATGCAGGACTTCCACAATATGTGGCCAGAAAGCTTCGACAGATCAGCAAAGAGAAGCATCTGCTAGAGAAAGAATCAATCCAGCGAATGCGAAATAGACAGAAAGCCAGCTTACACTGGGGGAGACCCCGACACAATCGCCTAACTGGCTTTTCATCTGCTCCTGTTGTCTTTCTCTGTTGGTCTAATTACCACGTCCGGCTTATTGTCCTCTTGATGACTGTAATTAATCAAGTTCTGCTCCCTAATCTCTGAATCTCATCATCCTTACAGTACACCAGGGCTGGCCACACCGGATGGTAGCCTGATGTAAGCTCTTTTTGGGAGCGTAATTGTGTGCTTGTCTGCAACTTTGCATGCAACAGCAAATTGCATGGTCCCACCCTGCTGTGTTTTCTTTGTGTGTGTGTTTTCTCAGCACACAGGTTAGTAATTGGTTGCTAATTGTTGTTAGCAGTAGCTGTACGTGTGCGGACTGGAGTTGTGCAACTCTCTTTCATTGAGTTATTTTGGGGCCTTTAATGTGACGATGGTTCCCCGGTGTGAGGCATCCCTGACCCCTTCTCTTACACACACACACACACACACACACACACACACACACACACACACACACACACACACACACACACACTCCTATTCTCTCATAGTCTTGCCCTCCCCTGAGCTTCAGATGGCTTACCAGGTCCTTAATCTGTCCTCTGAGTGACATCACCCTCTCCCTGCACCCTCAACTCCTCACGGGACAGCGAGGGAAGAAGGAGGAGGGGGAAGGCGAGAGGTGGTGGCCACGGGTGGTTTAGGGAAGGTGAATTAGCCCAGCAGTGAAGCGCAGGAGACTTAGTAGGAGCACCCAGGATCAGCCTGACACACTCCGTCGGGGGCATGGCAGCGGGCATATTGGAGGGGGACGCACACATGGAGGAGCTGTTGGACCAGGGTCTGGGGATGGAGGAGACGGCCCAAGACCTGCTGAGGAGGCCTTCGCTGAAGGAGAGCTACCACAGCGACTCACTGCTGGCACCCGACACTGACTTCATGACAGGTAGAGAGCAGAAGGGTCCTTTCAACAACATATAGTTCTCATTTACTTCTTGTAGCAGATGGAGAGATTTTGGTTGTATTTGCTCGCTCCACCCCACTACAATGAAGGCAAACACATATTTTGTTTAGTTTTGATTGCGGTGCTCAAAACATTGAATAAATATGTTTGAAATGTGCAAATAAAACCCAAATTAACCGCTAGATAAAGGCAAAAATGGACTCTTTAATGTGCTTTTTATGAATGAAGTACGTCTTTATTTCTTGAAATAAACCGGGTGTGCATTGCATGTGTGGTTTGCACAGGTTTGCAGATTTGTTAAAAAAAGAACAGATGAAGTAATAAAATAGCTCACAGGCTGAAATCACCTAATCTAAATGACATTAATCTGGATTAGAGTAAGACTAAAGTGATGGCCTGTGTTTCATTTTGGGTGCCGTAATTTCTAACTCTTCAAACTGCACTACCAGTGTGTCTCAAAGGAATTCATATGATTTATTTTCATTATCACATTCATCACGTTTCATTTTGGATTATGAAAGACGTCTTTAAACCTGGTGACAGAACAGAAAACGCTCTGCAAGCAGAAAAGACATATTTCAGCCTTTTTGGCCTCACAGAGTTCTCATCAGGGCAGAAATAGCAGAAATAGATTGACTCCACTTTGCACTCTGTACAACTTTAAAGCTAAATTTCTTCTTTTCCTGCATACCTGTCCAATGCATCACACACACACACACACACACACACACACACACACGCACACACACGCACACACACACACAGAGTTGTGAGTACTGGAATGTGCCTTGGGTGTGGAGAGTTAGGGAAATGCCCTTTCCCCTCGGGGATATTACTATCAGTGGACTAATATGTGAAGGATTGCTTCTGCACATGAGGCCTGATGTGTCAGCATGCAGGGTGCTGATATGAGCAGACAGATGCTGTTCCTTCATTCAGGAAACGCCATCTGTGAGCAGAGATTAAAACACTCCACTGCCTCTCTGTGCCTTAATGTATTTTCATTTTGCGAAGATGCATAATGGGTATATGAATTTTGAAGCTGTTAGTGCTATCCTGGCTGTGTGCACGTGTGTGGATATGTGTGTGTGTGTGAGTCAGAGGCACAGAGATAGACTTAATGCATGTTTATATGTGTGTTTACATTTGCATGAAAGGCATCCAGGGAGCACGCCTGTTCTTTGTATAGTTGAGTTAGTGCAGAGATTGAGCTTTCGGCTGCTAATTCCCTTTTACAGCACTGGGATTATGTGCTATTCTAATCCCAATCCCATATGGGACTGTGGAGGTGGCACGAGGATGATGTCACGGCCGGGACAGGAGGAGAAATAGAAAATTACAGGCCTACACAGAGTCACAACTCACCATGAGAGACAGATTACTGGTGGTGGCCGCACGCTTGAACAGCTACACTGAGTCTTCGCCCACAGCTGATCGTCACTGTCAGGAGGAAAAAGTCAGATCTGAAAAGACTTACATCTTCCCAAGAACTGAAAAGAAATCCATTTAACATCAGAAAACACGCATTTAAGAAAATCTACAAAGGCTTTGAGGCTTCATGCATATGAACGCTAAATGCTAAACTAACCCACATCCCTGTCACATGAACTCAAGCTTCATTCTGACTGGTTTTAAAGAGCGTATCATTGAACTATTAATGATATAAAGGTACAGTAGAAAAGTTAAAAAAAAGAAATTCATATGATTGAAGTGTCAATCATATGTGAAGCTAGTGAAGTAGTAAAAACCTGGCTTTTCAATTAACATTATCCATCGCTTTTAGCTTTGTTGACCATTAATTCAAGTTCAATATTTCAGCCCTTCATCTGTTCTCAACTGTTTTAACTGTTAAGATGTTTGAACTATTTCTGAAAAGTATTTATTCATTTTCAGCTGTTTCAACTTTGCTTGCCAACTAGTTTGTGATCCCTTTTGTTCACAGTCAGTGTTATCGGAAAAGGAAAACTGCTTGGAAGTAATGGCTCATTACATGACTGCGTTTCACAGCTGATTCATGTTTCAGTGTGTTTCGTGGTGTTCACTCTGCAGCTACAGTAAAGCACGCATGGGTTTTCATTTCGCTTCTTCCTCTCCCTCCCTTCGACTCGCAGTGACCCGCGCCGTGACCCGCGCCGTGACCCCGGTTACTGTGCGGATGTACGTAAGATGTTTACTGCAGCACGACACAAGAACAGGCCACATTTCAGGTTTATGTCTGCTGTTTCCTCCCTGTATCTCCATCTCTCATAATGACATGGGGCTTATGTGCGGAGGCGGGGTCAAAGAGGCTCAGTCTGAGGGATTATCATTGTACACTGCACACCCACACACACATGCAAGTACACACACACACACACATGTACAGACAATTTAGGCTGAATTGGACGACTGCTGAGTTTTTAAGCATTATCAACCCCACCCCCACCTTTGTACAAGCACATACCCTGAGCAAAAGGGCTTTAAGCACTGTCATACACATCACCGCGTCCCAGAGCGTGTCAGGCGACCACCAAGGAAATGTGAGAGGATCAAAACAACAGTAACCTCATCGCCTGCTGCAGATGCTGTAATACTGCTTGGATGCTGTAAACAGAGGCGGACCAAACAGGAGAAAGGCTGCTCTGAGTGTGTGTGTCTGCATGTGTGTGTATGTGTGACCTAAGTTGAGCAAAGGAGATGAGATCTTAGTGGACGCAAGCCAGTGGATCAAAATCAGATGGAGGGAGAGCCGGCCTATCTGACTGGAGCCAGAGGGGGAAAGAGGAGCGAGAGAGTGTGCTCGCGAGAGGAGAGGAAGAGGAGGAAGACGACGGGCGTGGTGGAGGAGGGCCCCACCGGCCAGCAGAGGCACCCTGACTGCTCTTCAGCGTCCAGTGTCTCCCACGGTATCACCTCCGAACTGTTGTTACTGATGATTGCCAGCAGCGAAAGGAAAAATCAAGTAGACCGAAAGAGAAGTCGCAGTGTGTTGGTGACAGCTGAGCGTGTTTTGGACGTGTACTCAGAAACCTTTGTTTACATGCTGCTGTGTGATGACAGTGGATGATCCGCTGAGTCCAGCTGTGCTGTGACCTCATTAGCTTGATTTCTGCTCAATGCATAGGCACAAGAGCTTATTCCTCTCTCTGACTATATTCATGTCGAGGTAGCATTTCAATCTGAGAATAATTCTGTGGCTCAAGAAGTATTTTTCTTATTTTTCATTTCTTCACTGGCCCTTTTTTTTTTTAAACGTGAGGCTTTTTTAGTGAGTGGACAGTTGAAAGCACTTTCTTACTTTGTGTCTAGAGGATTGTTTTCTTTCATAGTCAAGCTTTCCCCTCACCAAACGGCCTTATGCTTTCAGTATGAGTCAGCTGCATTTTCATTTCTTTCTTGGCATCTTTCTCTCCCTGCGTGTGTGTGTGTGTGTGTGTGTGGTTATGCATGTCACCCTCGGTTAACAAGGTCTGTCTGACTGCTGCTCTATGAGTTTGCTCTTTCTTTTGCTCTGAGAAATCTCCATATTTAAACATATTCAGACGTGGTTTGGAGGCTAGCAAAGATTCCCCTGCTTATTTTAATGGACTCACTAAATCTTTAATGCATGTCATCAGTTATGTAATGTCTATCTATCTATCTATCTATCTATCTATCTATCTATCTATCTATCTATCTATCTATCTATCTATCTATCTATCTATCTATCTATCTATCTATCTATCTATCTATCTATCTATCTATCTATCTATCTATCTATCTATCTATCTATGCCTCAGATGACCGCAGCTCGGCAGCCAGTGGACTGGACGTGGCTGACCGGCTGACTTATCTTGAGCAGAGGATGCAGATGCAGGAAGATGAAATCCAGCTGCTGAAAATGGCTCTGGCCGACGTCCTTAAGAGGCTCAACATTTCTGAGGAGCACCAAGCTGCAGCTGGTGGCAGGAGACCATCGGGTGCCAAAGGTGAGCACACAATTTGTGTTCATTGTGGCTGACTGAGAACAATAATATTCGAACAGTTTTCACTACATGTTGGCACACATGCATGACCAGTACATAACACATAATGTGAAAAAAGAGGTGATTTACTTGATATTGCATGTTCACTTTTACAGCACAACTGTCTGATGTCTAAATTTGATAGATGCTTGCTAAGATGTATATTTTTAAGGTGTTAACCACTGATTTTATTAAATAATCATTTGATCAAAAAAATTCCAGAGGAAAAGGAAAGATATGCATGATCATATAAGACCAAGAAAATCCTCACGTCCCTTTCATTTTCATCAAGGGCCTTTATTTGTGCATACAGCGCACTACTATTTGTGCAGTCACTACAACCACCACTAACAGGAAATCCATAAGTTCATACTTAACCCCGTGTGTGTGTGTGTGTGTGTGTGTGTCCCTGCAGCCAGGCCCGTGTCTCTCGCTCTGCCCTCCAGACCGCCCATGGTGACCTCCAGCTCGGCCTCCCTGAAGAAGAGCTCCACGCTGCCCTCCAGTGCCACAGCCAGGAACTACAGCCCAACACCTCCCCGCAGGTCAAACACTTCTTTCACGATGAGTCACATAATCTCCTGAGACAGACATAAATGCAATAAAAAAATATTTTAGAATGTTTTAGATATTTTTGTCATCGGCATTTGTACAGTAAAGCAAAAAGGTTTTGTTTTTTTTTTTACACTGAGCAGCCTGTATTGAAACTTGAGCCTTAGATCTCAAGCTTCACTTCTCATTATCTAATGTGCAAAAGCAATCAGCAGGCAGTCTCCATTATCCAAGAAACACCGCGCATGGATGCTCAACAACTATTCCATTGCTCGCTTTTATTTCAAAGCAATAAAGCAGCAAACCGTTCTCTGCAGATGTCTTCCTCTCAATTACCTTTCAAATGATACCACCATTAGATAGCATCAGTCAGAGAGAATGATGGTTTTCTCTGCGGTACCTTAATGTGCTACCTCTCTATCTGGGTAATTGCACAGAGAGAAGTAAATCTCCACTCACTTAAGGCTGTCCATTCAGTGTTAGGATGAAATGAGAAGCATCATCATCATCATCATCATCACCATAGTCATCATTAGCAATCGTGCTTCATTTCCCTCCACTCTGATCTCACCTTATCCTCTGTCTTCTTCCTCTCTCACTCATATTGATTTCTTCTTCTTTTGCTTTTCTCTCTCTTGCCTCCGGTTGCCTCACTGCTTTAATTCATTGCCTTTTGCATGTAATTATCACATAGATTTCCAGTAAAACATATTCAACAACCCACTATGTTGAAACAGAAGACATCCACATTTTGCCATATGATGTCTAACACCTGTAAAAATGCTGAATCATCTCAGACTTCTAACATTATCATTCATTGGGTTTTATTTTCTACCTTTTGTTAAGCCGGTTGCATTTTTAAATAAAAAGCCTTGAAGCAAAAGAGGCATAAAAACAAAACAGCCCTGACCTTACAGGACTTGTTTTTTTCCCCTTCCAGTGGTGTGAAGAGCCCACTAGGCAGCGTGAAGGACAGTCCATGTAAGACTGCTAAAGCACGACCCACCTCTGCAGCCTCCACCTGTAGGAAACCTCCAGAGGGGTAAGAAGCCACTGCTGTGTTCCTAAACCTCCGTACAAAGGACAAGAGAACGCCTTTTCTGTGTTACCGTCTATCATTATGCAGCCAAATAGAACTCTGAAAATGCATTTCAACGCTGCATCTTAAGACTCTTCTCTTCTCTCTTGCTGTCTAATATCAGCTTTATTTTCCACACACTTCTTGGAAGTCAGTGCACATATATATTTCCTTTGATTTTGGGGTGACCCAGTTATTCCTGGCCCATCAAGTTGGAAACAAATCTCTCAAATAAAATCAAGGTTATTTCCAAACCCAACATCCTGTTTTGTGACCTCAAACCACAGTACCGAGTTGAACGGGATTTTTGAGCGTTTAGTCAGACTGAAACTGGTGTGATGAACTGATGTGTTCATTCTCACAAAACCGTCAGATTCACTGATTCTGTCTCTGCGTCACAGCATCTCTTTGCTGTGCGTCTCTCTCCGAGCCGTGCCCTCTTCTGTCTCTGTATCAAATTCTCTCTCTTTCTCATTGTAACAGCAGCAAGTCCAAGGAGGCTGCAGTGAGTGTAGGTAAGTGAGCTGGCTCCTTGCTTCCCTGCAGTTGTTTTTCTCCAGGCGGCGTTCAGCCTCGTAACAGGAATGTGAAACAGCTGCTGACAAAGCCTCTAAAAAAAAAAAAAGAAAAAAAAAAAAGACAAGGGATTATACAGAAGACTGACATGACAGTGCCGCTGATTGCTACATGTAAATAAATCAGACATCTGTGTGTGTGTGTGTGTGTGTGTGTGTGTGTGTGTGTGTGTGTGTGTGTGTGTGTGTGTGTGTTATTTTGGTGCAGGGACAAGGCGTGTGACACACTGCAAAGGTAGGATTCATCCCTAACAACATCACAGGAAATATCAAACACCTGTACATTCAAAGTTGAGAGTGTTGTGTTTGAGTTGTTATTTTATGCCCACCCTTCATTTTTCATTTTTCACATCTCACCATGACTTGTGTGCCTCCCCTCACCCCTTCACCCCTTTTTTTTTGTCTTTTTTTCTCATTTCCTAACCCTGATCCCTTTAACTACACCCACCTCCAACCTCTGCTCTGACCCTTCCTCTCCCCTCTGTCTCTTCACTCACCCTCCTCACCTCACTTCACCACTTCACTTAGTGACTATGCAGATCTATCTGAGCCCCCTCGCAAGAAAGACTGGGTCTTCTGAGACCGCCAAATCTGTGGCGACGGTGCCTGCCAACAGCGGGCCAACGGCCACACCGCAGGGGAAGGGGGGAAGCAAACCGCAGGCGAGGAAAACAACCCCGTCCTTCACCTTAAACCTGCAGAAAACCACCACAAACCAGAACACTGCAGCGCAGGACACATCCACCTACAAGAGCCCCATCAAATCGCCCAGCCAGTACTTTCAGATTTGTTACTGAGGCAGATTTACTACCAGCGCGTCCCTGCCATCGAGTGAACCGACCCAAACCAGCCACTTGAACAGAAACTGTGCAAAGAAAGACTTTCCTTCAAAGAAAAAAACAACAAGAAATTGGTTTTAAAATGGGGATGAGTGCGGCTCTTAAACTGCAGGGTGACATGATTTTCCTCTGCAGGCCCTCCTGACTTGGGTCCAGTCGTGCGTGAACAACATGAGCACTTGGAGCGAAACATTTTGAGTTTTACAGCGATGTTTTACGCCACGATTATTCATTTCAAAGACAGTGTGAAAGTTTTAATGAATTTTTAGCCTCATCAGAGACCACAGTGTTGTCATAGATCCATTTCTCTCACACTAGTACCTGCATATTATCTCATTGAATGCCTGTGTTTGCTGTAAACGTTCTCTCTGTCACTCTATATGTCAAGTTTTGAGTTTGTAAGTCAGGATGTGTGTTCGTACTGAGCACTGGCTGTGTGGTGGATAAGGGAAACTGTTTGATGTCAGTGAGTCTGTCTCATGCTTGTGTGCTGTGATGTTTGTAGTTTAGACATTAATGTTCCACTGTGAGCACAACTAATATACAGGATGTACCAGGATCAGTGAAAAAAGGCTCATTCTAGTTCAGAACAAACAATAAAAAACTATGATCACTAATGGGATGGCTTTTTCCTGCATTATCTGCCATTAAGTGTGTGAATGTGAGTGTATGTGCAGGGTGGAAAATCACGTGCCGTGAGCTTTTCTGTCAGATAAACACTCAGATAAAGACTTGTGGAAAATGCTGGAGCTGTGCCTGGTATAACATTTTCCACTCCCACTGTGAGAAAAATTCCACAAGAGGAACCTTTTAAATTTGATTCAGTCCAATAAAGCTTGAGTCAAAAGCTGACTCTGTTAAGGCACATAAAACTGCTGTGGTAGCACATCTTTCCTGTAGCAGGTCCTTGTACTCTTCCAATTATCTACACCTTTTCAGACTGGACTGATAAGATGTGTCACAGTAAGTGAAAAAACATAAATCTGATAATGAAGCAACTCTTTAAACATTTTGTGGAAATACCACAACAGTGATATCCATCATTTGTGAGGCATAATGAAGTGGGCGAGTGCCAAGTGTCCACAGCCTTAGCGCCCTCCTGTGGAGATAAAGGACCCAAACACAGCAATGCACAGAGCAAGGTGACATCATGTGGGTTTAAAGTCTGATCAAATTATTAAAATCAGTATTCCTTTAAAACAGGGGCTCAACTTTTTCATGACCTGAGAGTGGATCCTCACCGCTCAGTGAACCAGTTTAGTGGACTTTAGGAGGACCTCTACTGGTGAGAAGGCGACATTGCACCAGGCATGTTTTGAATCCTTGAGATGTAGCATGAGCCTGCATTATCATAAACTGGAGCAATGGGATATTTAACAGCTGTACCTATAATTCAAAACAAAAGCAAAGCATACAACAAAATATGTTCTACTATACTAAATCTCTTGTTGGCAGTGGTTCTGTCTTATGTCAGCTTTTAACAAACCAGATAATTCAAAACAGTTGGCATGTACTCCAGTCTGAATACCAGTATGATGTAACCCACAGGAAGTGGTCTGCAGGTGCACTTTTTAGGCTGTTTTAAATGTGATGGGCTGCATTTTATAGCACATGTAGTACACAACTAATACCTTGATACAAATGCCCTAAAATTACAACCTGAGCAGCTGCCACCTTCTTACTTCTTACGTCAAGTCTTGCAAATATCAATGAAGAGTGCAGAGAAAACCTGAATTCTGACAGAGCAGGGAGGTTAAAGAGAGAGAGCAGTCCAATGGAGACATTGCAGACTGAGTAAGGAGCCAATAGTCTTGTCTGACTGCCAAGGAGCAGACAACACAGTCTAAACTCAGGTCCTCCATGGACATTTAACCAAGCCTGTCTGTTCTCCATGTGAGGAAACAGCTGGCTGCTGCAGACAGAGACAGATGTTAGCTGGTCAATCATGGCTGCTTACAGGTGTGTGTGTGTGCGTGTGTGTGCCACATACTTTCTGTCTGTCTGTTCATATTGCTGACAGTATCACATTGTCTCTGTTTCCACAAGAAGACTTTTGTACAGCTGCACGTAGTAAAGCTTAAGTCATCAGTCAGAGAGTTAAAAAGGGAATATCAGAGAAGAAGAAGAAATAGGATGTGATGACTTTAAAGTGAGTGAATTCCTATATTATAAAACATTATGGAAATGTTACATTGACTGGATGTAGTTCATCTAAAATGGAATGAAATATCTCTTTTATTCAATTCATCAGATATCAGATCCAGAAATCTCTCTCCCTCTCTCTCTCTCTCTCTCTCTCTCTCACACACACACACACACACACACACACACACACACACACACACACACACACACACACACACACACACACACACCATACAATAAGATAATACAATTTCTACAAGGTCTTAAAGGCTTAAAGTATTTGTCGTAATCGTGGTATTTTTTATCCAATCACTAATCACTAATATTCCTCCGTAACTGTTGTGTTACTGTGAAATACATCAGTGTCTGTGCTATTTATCTCTACATTTTTTGTAATTAATTTTGACAGAACTTACTCTCAAAGAAGTCAGTGTTTCCTCTTCATACCTGCCTGCACGGTAGCTGGATCACCACTCTGAGGGCGCTGCCGTGCAGCAAAAGCACCAAGACATGAATATTTCAGTAGTGCGCTCTCTCTCTCTCTCTCTCTCTCTCTCTTTCTCTCTCTCTCCACATCCAGCCTCCCAGTGGTTGAAGGGGGGAAAAGATGGCACCACAGCAGCCGCTGTCAGCCACTCCGCCCGGCTCCTCGTCCTCTGGACAGCGGCGTGCCGCCCTCTGAGATGGCCTCGACCGAACCACCAGCCGCCTGACAAGACACCGAAAAACAATTCTTCCTTTTCTAGAGACAGACCTGAAAACTGTGGGCATCCGTGTAGCATTTTCCACACCCTGTCGCCTTTTCCCACCCTCACATCTGCACATCCAGCCGGCTGCAGGGTTCGCTGGCAGGATCGCTGTTTTTTATTAAAACATCCGGAGCTGCTGCTGCTGGATCTGGATCTTTTCTTTTTCTTTTTTACTAAAACTCAACTCAAGGACAAAGCACTGAGCAGGCAGAAAACATTATTCATCCCATTCAAACGGGCAGGAGAGGAAGATGAGGTAAGCAGAAGCATGCGCTGCTCTTTTGCTGCACAATGAAGCAGACTGCTGTTATTCAACTGCGCATTTTCGTGGGATATTAAAGGACATGCAAAGATAAGCCTAAACATCTCATGGTCGGGCTTTCTGTGCGTTTCATCGACACACTTTCATCCAGAGGCCTGTGACGTGCATGTCACCGCAGCACAAAAGGTGTATCAGAGGAACACGCGCTGTTATTGACCGGCAGGTCACCTGTTGGCCGACAGAATATGGACCTTTAAGAGGAGGAGCGGCTGGTCTGAGAGCAGCACGTGAAGATTCCCGCATGTATATGCACAGAGCGACAGGGCTTTGATGAAGCAGCTAGCATCTCTGACTCCAGCTCGCTCTGTGATGTGTCACGTGGAGGTTGTCTGCGGAGAAAAAGAGGTGTTGTCATGGAAACCGGACTACACGTGCAGAATTGTTAGAAGCGTTTTGATGTTTCATTGCGACACATAGCTGATGACTGGCTTTACGATGGAAGCACATGTTTTATTCTTTCAAGCATACCTATGCGTGTGCACGCACATAGCCGAGACCCCCATGCGCATGCACGCGCACACACCATCTCTGCTGGGAACCAATCAGCTGAAAGTATTCATTACAGCATCCAGACACAGCTGTGTCAGGGATGCAAGCACTGGTTTTAGTGGCCGACTGTAAGAGCCTATCAGGTGAACAGTTACTGGCAGGACCCAGCCATGCAGCCAATCAGCTGCAAGCCTGCTGCTACATAGATGTGGGTGGGGTGCCAGCACTTGGCACAGGTTCATCATGAACAGGAGGAAGCATGAGCTCACACTAAGTGCTGCTGGCATTCAGATCTGTATGTGTGTGTCCCAAGGTCAGAGTGTGATTTTGACCACCGGGGTGCCGTAGGTCAGTGTCTCTTCACAAGCTCCATGTCAACCTCTCACTGCTTGTCTTGCATTGATGGTGCCAAACACACTCTTACTAGACTTTACATGTGCTTTTGAGCGAGACTCTTTATCCTCATGGATGTTAACACTGTCGCCTGCTGTATGGCAGATGGTAAATCAGACAAATCCCTAAATATCTTGACCAAGTGGGCATAAGTAATACTCTACTGCAGCTCTCATCACTGTCTAGAGATCACATGACTTATTAAGGACCACGCCTGAATACGTTTATGCCCTGTCTTACTTTATAGTGCACACTAATTGTGCTGCATGCAGAACATGTATGCTACGGAGTGTTTGATGTAAACTCCTCTGACAGGCTGTCAGCTGATACTTTTGTTATTTTAGGTCTGATGGCCACTTAAAAACTGTAATTTCGGATGAGTGATTCTGTGCTTTACAGAGGTGCACTGTAGGTGGCAACACAGACTGTGACTCACTACAACAAGCCAGCGCTTCACAAAGTTAGTTGCGGCCCAGCTGGGTGCCTGTGAGCACGCCTCAGTATCGACTCTGGTGACTGTGAGTGTGACAGTGTTTATTCGGTCCACCGGTTTGAGCTGGTTGTGTGTGTGTTTCCTTGCTGTCCTACTATAGGTTGCATGTTAGTGGGACACAAACAGCTGTTTTGTGCTGTGATCTAATGAGCACTGATCACAGTGCTGTGAGTTCAAACATACATGAGTCAAGGTCAGAAATACAGCAGTGATAAGGTGGACTGCAGAAAATGAGCTGTTCTGAAGAGCTTTTAAAGGTCAAAGTTTAGATTTAATATCAGCAAAGGGTAGAAATGCTATGACATCATATGCAGACTACTCTGCAAAGCCAGAGTATTGTGTATGAGCAGTGTGTTTAAACAGATTAGCAGCCGTATTTCATACGTCATCTTCAATAACCTTTCAGTCATAAAATCAATCAAAGTTCATGCTCGATAGATCTGGATCTCTAACCCTGTTGAGGCTTTTCCTTTTTCAATTACTGAGGCAGTCAAAAGCTTGCAACCAACACAGCTACACTCTCTGTTTCTCATTTGTCAAGATTAGACATTCAGCATTAGTTTCAATTATCTCCAGCTGTGGAGAGACTGAAGGTGCTGTAGGTCCCTGGGGAAAAATCCTTTGCCAGTAAAGCTGGGGTTTGTGATTCTAGTCTGGGATTTGGGCTGAAGGACTGATCCTGGCTCGATGGAGCCTGAATGTCTGATTCTTCTTCCAGAAGCTGATCATTTTATCTTTCCAGTTTCCTTCTCCACCCTCCCTCTCTTCCACTTATTGATTAATAGGCTGCAATTTGTAAAGGCAGCCAGCCCCTGTTCCATGTTAATCTACTGGTCTGACACGACAGCATTAACTGCTGGGCATGTGACGCACTCCTTTGTTGCTTTATGTGCTTCATACACTGCTGAGTTCTTGCCTGCTGATACTAAATTACACACCATCGTGGACGACACAGACCTGATAGTTCTGCAGACTTGTCGTGAATACAAAGATCGAAAGTTAGTTGACTACTAGATCATCATCATTGACTACTTGTTGCATGTCATGAAATTTTGTGCATTCCTGATCCTCAAAAGTTGAGTTCTCATGACTTTGGCAAGTCTATGAGTTTTCATGTCGTGCCACCATGAGGCTGACATTTGTGCTTTTGAGTGAAATTTGAGTTGTTGGGTGGATTGCCTTTAAATGAAAACTTTTAACCTAGAACCATCAACATTTTTAATTGTCCAGTGCTTTGCCTTGTGACCAATTACTAGCATGCTGTAGACTTTTATCATATAAGTCATTTATCAGTATTTTGGAGCTTTGAACTGCTGTTAGACAGACAAGCAATTTGAAGACCTCAACTATTTGCCACTTTGGCAATGGCCCTTTGATTAAAATATACTCAGATAAACCTCGTGGTACCTGTTAACTACATGCTATGTGGCATATTCTTTAACTAAACCTATGTGCTGAGCGACCCCTCTCATGAAGTTTGACAGCAGGATTGATGTGTGGTCCTGCCTGTGGCCTGAGCCTGCCTGCAGTGGCCTCCCACCATCACCACCACCTCCATTTGCGTAGATTGGACTGTTTTCTCGTGCTCTGAGAGTGAAATGTGGGTGCTATCGATCCAGCGTCATTGCTGCTGCCTGATGTGTATTGACAGGAGCGGTCGGTGGTATGTGTGACCCATATGAAAACCAGCATTAATAGTAACTGTGTGCTGAATTCATGCAGGACAAGGGCGAACACATAGAGGTGAACTCAGTTTAACTCTGGATGCTCATTCATGCTAACAGGCGGGCTGATGCAAGTGTGAACGTGAATGATTGTTTTTGCACTGTAGCTGTGCTGCAAGAGGAAAAGAAGCCTAAGAGAGGTTGCAAAGAGGAGGGGATAACTTTGGCTTTTCCATAATACACACGCACTGTAAACCAATATTGCATGCATCTGGTGGCTGACCTGAGATAAATCAAAATGTCTTGGTTTATGGTATTGCCTGTAATCTACTACTATAGAGAAAGACTAGCAACGCAGGTCAGATTTCTGTCTCAGTACATTGTTCTCAGTGCACAGCTGTGAGCTTTGAAGTTGCACAGGTGTGTGCTCTTGATTACACCCTCCTTGCAAAGTTATAACCTTGAAGTTGAGGTGTTTTTCTTTCATTTTGTTCCAGAGATGTCGGAAATTCTGACTAATTTTTAACCGCAGGCAATCGAGGATGCAGTCATCTCATGTTCCCTCACCATAGTAAACACTGCATTGCCTTTTAAAATGTTGATGATCCTAAAAATAGGCCTAGCATCAGTTTTCAGGGTTACAAGGCTTCGTACCCATTAAAACACCATCTGGTGAATAGTTAAAGCTGCTATGATGAATATTTTCATATGAACAATGCATCAGGTAACTATGTCCATGTGAAAGAGGTCACTCATGGTGAACCCACAAATAATCATCACCCAGTTCCCCTCAACTTTATGGAGGCTTTTAGCATCTTTGTTGCTGTCATTGTTTTGGTTAAAACACCTGCAACTTCACTGCTTTGCTCAAGTCTCACCTCACTCATCACCATCCACACACAACAGGCAGACGTTTCAGTGAAAAAGCTCCAAAAACTCGCTGTGTGCTACTCGTCCAGGCAGTTAGTTTTGTAGAATATGAACACAGGGGTCAGGCTTTCTACTAAAAGCTGCAGATAACTGATGCTTTTATTGGCTGTCATCAATTTCAGGTTCATTTTGCACTTGCCAGCTGCATTGTAAGCCAACCTTTATGAAAAAAAATTTAGTGTTTAGTGTCTCTGCCTGCATGGGACAACTTCCAGTGACTTGTGTCGATGCAGTCGCTTATAGATTGTACCACGATGCCTGTGCACGGTGCTGCAGCCACATCACATCCGTGAGTAATAACAGCCACATTTGTCATTATGCAGTGCGACACACACAACACAAAATGGAGAAAGATGGTGCACACTATGATGCATCCAGTGTCAGGTGCAGGGTCACGTGTCCTGTCTGTGTTGTGAATGTGTGTAATAACACGGTGCATTCTGGGTGACAACAGTGTGGTTTATGAGTCATAATTATGCACACCAAGGCATCACTGAAGCTGATCTCCACAGACGTGTGTGTGTGTGTGTGTGTGTGTGTGTGTGTGTGTGTGTGTGTGTGTGTGTGTGTGTGTGTGTGTGTGTGTGTGTGTGTGTGTTAGAGAGAGAGAGAGAGGTAATCAAATCTTTGTGAATGAGAGGGAAATCACTCCCTGCTCCTTTTCCCCGCTCTGTCTCCCTTCCCCCTCTGCATCTCCTCCGCCAGCTCCCATTGGTGTGTGGCATAATTAAAACGATCAGCTCATGTGAGTCAGACAGCGTGTGCATGTGTGTGTATTTGTTTGCATGTGAAATTCAATCCGCGGGCTTGAGAGGATGAGCCAGTGTGAGCTCACTGAGAAGACAGGAAACGTCGCAGACGTTTAACCTCCTCTCTGTCGTACCTCTCACACTCATTTAATCCCTTTTCTTTCTCTGCTGCACTTTACCTTGTGTAGCGTGACTGTACAGGTGGACTGTGGGCGTTAGTGGGAATGAAGGGGAAGGGAAGTCAGATTGGATTATACTGAACAACATGTGACTGGAGAGCCTGAAAAACGTACAGCGCAATCTGTATGTCTTTGGACAGTGACACATTTTTGTCGTTATTTTGACTCCAGCACAAAGTGCTTGTGCTCAGCTTCAGTTTGAGGGTGATAAAATATATTTTGGCTGAGCTGTGGAGGTATTATAGCCCCTTTAATTGACGTTTGGTGCCCCAGTGTTAAGGAGCCAGTTTGATTGAAACAGTATTAGATCAGTCAAATGTTTGGTGCTCTGCTTAGTGACAGAAGACAGAGATGCAAGCACGCAAGCACATGTCTGTTATAAAGCCTTCTTAAAGGAAATAACATCCTTTAGGAATTTCGGTCAGGCTTTAGAACAAACCACAGCACTGAAACTGCTCTGACTAAGATAATCAGTGACCTCAGACTATATTCTGATGAAAATAAGGTCTCAGTTCTCGTCCTTGTAGAGCTCAGTGCAGCATTTGATACGATTGACCATCATATAAGAAGAAGAATCAGGGGGACAATCCCCTTTATTTTTACAGACACACTGAACACAGCATGCAAATTGGTGAAATTTGTCTTCCGCTTTTAACCCATCCTGGTCATCCTTCCTCTGTGGCAGACCAGGAGCTGTGGGCTGCCATCCGACAGCAGCGCCAGGGACTCTGTTTCCTTCGTCACCATTGGTCAGGTGGTGATCTTCTTGCATGTTTTTAGTGTTTTTTTTTTTTTTTAAGGAGAAAACCCCAGGTGAACATGGGGAGAACATGCAAACTCCACACAGAAAGGCCCCTTTCCTCAAGCAGCGGGCACCGACGGCATGGTGGAGGACACGCCACCAGCGCCCACAGCGGGATTCGAACCGGGACCTTCTAGCTGTGAGGCGGTTGGTTGGTCTTTCTGACTGTGTGTTTAACTGGTTTAAAACACACATCAAAGGGAGAAAGTTTTTGTCAGTCTGTTTTGGGGTTGCAGGGAGCTGCTTTGGTCCGTTACTCTCACTATACATGCTGCCACTTGGTGACATTATCAAACAGCACAATGTGTGTTTCCATTGTTAGATGATGCAAAGCAAGCAAATGATGCTGCAGCTACAGACTCCATTAGTAAGTGTCTTTTGGCAATAAAGGATACCTACAGAGCACCTCTGTAAAGTTAATTGAGGACAAAACTGAAATCCTTCTACTCGGCCCTGAAACAAAAATAGAAATACTCTTCAATAATCTGGAGAAATTTAACTGAGGTCACAACTGTAAAGATTATCGTTATTAGTCGGTGACAGAAAGACATGCTACTATGCCAACAAGAAACTTTGTGGAATATGCTGCCACTGTGGAGCAGATGCTCTCATGCAGAGTTTGACGCTCTTTTTCACAGAGAGTCACATGATGGGATGCAACCAAGACAGCTGTGCATCTGACAATATCTGAGGGACACTTCAGACAGCAGGGTTTGAACGTCACGTCTATCTGTCACTGTTGGTGTCTTCAAACAACTCCAATGCTCTGTCTTCTAG
Organism: Chaetodon trifascialis; assembly: GCF_039877785.1. Taxonomy (NCBI): domain Eukaryota; kingdom Metazoa; phylum Chordata; class Actinopteri; order Chaetodontiformes; family Chaetodontidae; genus Chaetodon; species Chaetodon trifascialis. Next base: position 9,627,286 of record NC_092074.1, read on the forward strand.
AAGGTCCCACTATATAAATGACTGTACTATAAGTTCACTGCTTCAGGAAAAGCCCTCAGCAAATACCATTCGTTCATTCTGCTGTCTTTAGACTTTGTGATTGTGCATTTTGCATCAGCTGGAAAGTCAAATATGACCAGTTTGCACACACCACCTTATTAAAAGTGGCTCATGTTATTTACCGAGCAGCTTCCAACAAATCACGTGTTTGAGCCTGAGGACCGAGAGCTGTAGCTCTACACACGTTTCCCAAACTTGGTGTCAGTCTTCCCTACTGTTTTTCACCTGCAGCATCATTTTTCTCTCCATCTCACCCATTTTCACCCCAAAGCTCCATCACATCCTCCTTCCCTGTCCTCTCCTCCCTGCCGCACACACAGTCCGCCATGCTGTGTGTCAGACAGAAGGCCGTCCCTCCTGCTGTATGCTAATAGCCACGTTGTTACAGTAGCAGTTGGCTACTCTCACACTCTCTCACACACACACACGCACACACACAGTCAAATACACGGACACACACTGTAGAAATGGAGGTGTGTAGCTTTGAGGATTAGAATACAATCTGGTGCTGGGGTCTAACCTGTTAGAGAGAAAGGGATGGGGGATGGGCGTCCTCTCACCTTCCTATCCTGCCTCTCCCCTTTTCTCTCCAGCTCTCTCCTCTATGTTCTTGCCTTCCCCCGACTCACTCTCTCTCTCTCTCCAAGCACTATTTTACTCTCTCTACCTTTCTGTCCATCTGTCTACTCCCCTGTCCCCTTCCCTCACGCCACCTTCTTTCAATACTCTGACTGCCCTCCCTCATCCCATTACTGTAAAATCATTCCTACTCTCTTTCCCATCTGCGACCTCTGATCTGTCTTTTTATTCTGTTTTTTCCCTCTCGTGCTCAGTGTTGCTCGGTGTGTTTTCTGCTTGCGATGACAGTTGCTCCGCTGCTCAGATAAGAGACCAAGGATCTACACTCTGGTTAACAAGCTCTTCTCCTCTTGAGCAGAAAAAGGCAGAGAGGGATGAACGACTTGTTGCTGTTCAGTCCATCGTCAGTCTTTCGCTGCTTTCTCATGGAAAGAAACGATTCATGCATTTGCTTTAATGTAAATGCAGCAGTGTGCTGCTTCAGTCTGTTTCACAGTCAGTGTGGGATGCTGCCCATGGCGTTTAATTTGGAAGTTTAATTTGGAAAGAATGTCGTTATTGATTTAACTGTCACACACTGGACACACACTGGCCACCGTGGAAGTTCATGAAGCTCAGAAATCAAGCTGAAACCCCACAACATGCTCACACATGGCAATGGCACCTTAATGAATGATTCAGTCTCATATGAAAAAACGCTTCCAGTGGCAGTGGGAGGAACCGTGCAGTTTTCTCAGTAATGATTGCTGGTATGATGTACAAGACGGACAAAGACTAATAGGACTTGTTTTAGGAAATGGATGCACATGCCTCAGATTTTCATAAAGTAAAAGGTCTCAAGAGGAGACTAAATGGATTAATGCTAAGATCAGATTACACAATAACAGTGCAATAATGGCTCCAACCTGTGGGGGGTCAGGGATGGCAATTAGCATACAGTTGCTCCAGTTTCTCTTGTTATTGTATAGTGTTACAGTACAGTACAGCACTCGACCGCTCGTAATGTCCCAATAAAGTAACTATTATATCAGAAAACAGTGCTTTTCCGTCCATCTCTGAATATGGTTAGTAGGAATTATGTTGAATTTCATTTCAGTGAAACTCTTTACTGTCACCCTCAAGTCAGGAGCATTACACCAAATTAATCACACTTGTGTGTGCAACATGAATGCTCCATGCGTGCTGCACACCAGCACAGTCATCCTCTTTCTCTTTCTGCTCGATTTTTTTGGCCAGGCCACAGCAAGACTCTGGTCCGTATGAGAATACTCAATAAAAAGAGGCGACCCTGACTTATCTTGTTTGCAGTGTTGTGGCTGCATGTTGCTGTTCAGCACAAAGACGGTGTAGAATTTTCCCCTGAGCCAGCAAAAACCCTCAAAAACAAAGAAATCTATCAGAATTCTGCAGGAACTTTCTTTAAATTCATCGTTCATGTTACATATTTAAAGGGCCACACCACCTGTTTTCCACATGAAGCCCAGTTTACTCGTCATGGGGTGTTTCACAGGCTGTGGCTTTGGAGGAGCTTCCTGAAGTGTAAGAAAACAACCTTGACGATGTCAGCTTGGTTTTCTCAGCTTATCTTGAAGACTAAACATTTTAACAGGAAGTCTGTATTAAAAACTGTGGCGCTGAGTTTGAAAGGCATGGGTGTTTACCAGGCAGGGGAAGTCTAATGAAAGATGCTAGTGACTTGAATCATAGGAAACGCAGCATCTGTGCAGCATTTGTGGAGATCGGCCTATTAAAAGTCAGTGTATGGGGGCTTTGACCTGTCTCTTGCGAGCCTCCCAACTTCATGGAAGTGCAGCGCTTAATCACTGGAGTACCACTTTAAATCTGTGCTTGATTTTTTTTTTTTGGAGCTGTAATGACGCCTCATTTCTGTGAGGAGGCTACATGACGCAACTCATTGCAAGCAGACATTAGCATCTCACTTGAAGCAAATATGTTTTCCTCCAGGGTTTGGCAAATATGTGAACCAACATCACACAAAAGAAAGGACAAGAAAGACATTTTATTGGTCAGCGGCCAAACACCATTGACAACAGCCGAGTACTAACTGTACTAAATTGCTGCCAAATTGCAATGTCCACTGCCGTCCACACCGATTACAGAGCAAACCATGTCATCCAACAGTTCTATAGCCGGTGCAATCAATGAAATTGCCTGCTGGCAAAACACAGCAGGACAGATGTGGGTGATGTGAGCGGGGTGAGCTGTACTAGAAAGAGACCGTTCCAGGGATGTCAGGGGATGTACAGTAAATATGGGAGGGATTTATAGTTTACTGGCAGACCTGCTGTGATGTGGAAACCGCCCAGAAGATTAGTGCTACAGCCACCATCCGTTTACTGTATGTAACTCATAATCTACATGCATCTGGATGGACTGAAATCTGGTTGCTTATTGTTTGTTTTATTGATGTAGACAAGAGGATGATTCACTGTTTCATTTAGTTCAAATTATCACGCGTGTTAATCTTCATCTTCACATACATGCTTCTAGCTGTGTGTGGTTCACTGTGCAAAGCCAATTGAACCACGATGTTACCAAATTCCAACAGAGGGATGTGTAGCTTTTTCTATCTGCACCTGTCCCTTCCTGTAAATGAACCCATTTCACTGATCCAGTGTATGTATATGTCTGTGTGTGTGTATGTGAGTGTGTATGATGGTGTTGCATCCAAAGCTCCACCCAAGTCCGGCCTGCCACCTCAAATCATATGCGAGAAAAGATGGGAGCCATCAGATGAATTAAAATCTGATGCTCCTCCTCCTCGCCTCCCTTCCCTCTCTCCGTGTGGGCTTACGCATCCTCGCCTCGGCCAATCTGGCAGCCGGGTGGGGAGGAGAGGGTGGGGGTGGCAGCGGGAAGGAGGAGAAGGAGGGGCAGGACCAGCAGCCTCCGGGGCTGGCTGCCCATCGCTCTTGTCACAGCTGGGAGGGGAGGATGGGAGGGATGGAGGGACAAGGAGGGACGGGGGGGTGGGGGGGTGGAGAGGGAGGAGGTAATCCAATGAGACACAGAGAGGAGAGGCAGTGGGAGGGCAACGCCTCACAGCACCGGGAATCTCTCTCTATCCCCCTCTCTCTCTCTCTCTCTCCCTCTCTCTCTCTCCCCCCTCCTCTATCTGTGAAGCGTAAAAACCAAAGGACTCTCATCTCCCATTCAGTCTCCCCTGTATGTGGCTGAGGGCAGCTCTCATGTTTTTAAGCCTCTCTTTCCCCCACTGTTCAATATTCTCCTTCCTTTTTTCCTCACTTCCCCAGCTGAAGGATGAATTTATGACCACACACCAGGATTATTTTTGCCACTCCGGTGTCTTTAGGATCTTCGGCATCTTTTACTGGAGTCATCTTTGTTCTTGTGCTCACAGCTGCTGAGTGTACAGTGGCTGCTAGTGGGGAAATAGGTTAGTGTGCCTGTTCGGTGACGGGCAGCAGAGGTGATTGAATGTTCTGTGCGCTGTGGAGACGAAGAGGAGGGGGATGCCGTCCTGGTTGTAGCGCCCTGTAGCCCTGCGACCACTTGGGGAGAAGGTGACTTGGGATGCTGCTGCTGAACTCCGACCTTTAGCGAAAGTGTCAGCGACAAAATTCAGGACAGACAAAGGAAAAAGCGGCGTTTCTCTCCTCACTTTTTCGCAGTCGCCAAACAGGGCTGACCTGTGTGTCTGCTGTGTGTGGACACCATGGACATCAACCTTCAGTCGCACCGATTTTACTTCCCCCAGATCTACTGTGCTGAACCGGGGGCGCAGCCACAGCTCGCTGAGTTCAAAGTCAGGTAGGCTTCCAAGGGTGGACCCATCAATAGATAAGGGATCCATCACTGACTCCTGAACGGTGGAGACACCCAGGTCTGACGTCACTATTTGCTTTTGTCAGAATCAGTTGCCTTTTAGATCCACCCAAAATCTAGCTTGAGCATCATGATTGTCTTTTACATCAGATCCCCAGCTGCTGCTGCTGCTGCTGCTGCTGCTGCTGCTGCTGCTGCTGCTGCTGCACATGAAGCATTTCTGTGTATGATGAGTGCTGCTGCGAGTGGCTGGTTGCCCTTGCAGGGGGATGGGGCTGCATGCTAATGTGCTAGCTAGCTGTGCAGAAAAGTGTTAGGCTCCTGGGAGAAGCAGAGGGCATTGATGGCCTGTGGATGAGCGTGCCAAGTTTGGATAGAGGGGGTGACAGTGCAGCAGTTGTGTTATGTTTGCCATCCAGGGCCCTGTGGCCGCTGTAGCCCTCTTGTTGGCTGCCTCTGGGCCTCTTTTGTTCTCTGTGTTTACGCCTCTCTTTTTCTTTTCTGCTACTCATCCTCTCTGATCAACGCTCAAAGTGCTCTGGGTGGCTTGTTGCATCCACAGCCGACGCCTGCCGTCATGGTTGCAGAGCGCTCCAAGACGCATGCTCAGAAAAGCAACAGCTTCCCTGCTCTTTGTCTTGTTGGGATGTAATTTTGCTGGATGGAGCTGTTGCATTCAGGCGTGCAAGAAGTCAGACCTGATGCTGTGTGACATCCGCATGAGAAAATATTTGTCTTTTCACACCAATGAATAGCACAATCACAATTATTTTCAGCTTCTTTTTAGCAATCTGTTCTGATCACCATCCTTTCACCCATCCTTGCATTGACGTTTTGAGATGTCCTTGTAATCTTGTGTGCGATACGTTTGACGATTCCTCCTCTAACAGCTCTGATTAGTGCAGCTTTAAGGGACTCAGCCGGAGTTTTGCCCCACTAAGCAGCTTTCAGTTAGGCCAGTGCTCCAGGCTGGGGCAGCTTTATGGGGCTACAGCGTGTCACTATCACGGCCTGGCCGAGCTCCCTGATGGCTCCACGGGAGTCTGAGGGCGTTCACAGCTGAGGAGAAAGAGAGGGAAAAAGGGAAAGAGAGAGAGAGAGAGAAGGAAAGACGTGAAGCAAAGGGCCCAGGGTGGAATCGAACCTCTGCCCTTGTGCATGCGATGTGTGCTGTGCCAGGTGATCTACTGGGGAGCCCATTACCTGCTGTTTTAAACCCTGGTTAGCATTTCAGTTTATGGCCAGAAGGGTAATTTCAAAAGCTTTAAGCCCAATAAACAATTAAACTCTTTGGATCCACTGCGGTATCACCACAGTGACCTTCTGTAAAATATCCACATCAGCAAACATCAGGTAATGTCAGCAGATATCAGCGTTTGATGTGTCAGTGTAGACTGGAGCCTTGATAAAAAAAACAAACTACAGTCTCACACATTTCTGTCTGCGCCTCACACCTCTCCTCTTCTTCACTGGAGGAGGGAGTCGTCAGGCGAGGCACACCAGCAAACACTTGCACACACACAAACCCTGTGTGCATTTGCAGAGATTAAAGTGAGTTAAAGTGTGATGTGTTTTCACAAAACCAATTCAGGCCCTTAAGCGATATTAATGTTTCACAAATCAGATTTTCTGCAATGAATACTGCTGAAGAGAAGCAGAGTGAGAGTGAGGTTTTACTGAAAATACATAGTAAATAAATGCAATTCTGTGCAGATTAATCACTCATCCAGTCATATTTTCCCTTGCTGTTGCGGTTAGTTCAGCACACTGTAAATGGGCACAGCTACACAGCAGTGTCACTCACCCTGTTATTAGCAAGGTGAGCTCATTAGAGCTGATGGAGAGGGAAGAAGAAGAAGAGATTGGAGATAGAAAAATGTGAAATCAAGAGAGAGGGAGGAATAGAGAGAGGCAGGGGAGGGAAACGAGATGAGAGGAGGAGAAAATAAGAGAGCAGGAGAGAGGGGGGATGGTGAGAAAAGCAAAGCTAAGCAAAAGGAAGAGAGAGTGGATTGTAAATGTGAGAGGGAAACAGTCAGATGGAGGGGGTGGAATTAGAGGAGGAAGGAGTGACTGCAGAGAAAAAAGGAAAACATGTGTGATGATGGTTGTTGGTGGGGTTTTGGGGTGGCACACGCCTTGGAAAAACCTTTGCAAGGGATGCTGGGATATTTGCACCAGCCTGGGCTCCATGGTGACTGAAGTAGTCTAAGCCACAGTATAGCCAGATAACCATGACAACCAGTGCTGGCCAATCCATGCGAGCGCACAGACATGTACAATACATGTATGCAGAGAAATGCATGCACGCACGCACACACACACACACACACACACACACACACACACACACACACACACACACACACACACACACGCACATACATAGAGAGAGAGACCTTCTGTTTCAGTGCCTTCTCAAGCTCCAAGCAGAAACCCAACCTTCATGTGCTGTGTGATTGTGTCCATGTTTTCTTGATTCTGAAGGTCCAGTGCAGTGATATTTATTAAAAAAAAAAAAAAGTTTCTAAAGCAGTTCATAAACGTCCCAGTATTAGCTGCTTTTCAGCGAGCAAAGCGGCCTTTGTTGTTGGCCTCATGTCTTATTTTCATTGACAAAAACAACTATTAAAAAGCCCTGAAATATTTAAAATGCTACAGATTTTCTTTCTATGCCAAACAGAAAGGGATAAATGAGTGTTATCAGAGTACCAAAACACATATCTCCTGTAGTTTTAAGTGCATTTTAACCACTGTGCTGAAGCTAGCTTTTCACCTTTAGCTCCTCTGTTCAGGTGTGATATCCACACAGGCATTTGTCTATTTGATGCAACTTCAGCACACATTAATAACAGATAGTTGAAATTGCTTTTTACAGGGATAATCGGAGAAAAAAGGAACAAGGAGACCGAAGCGGTTTCTTTCTGTTGTCAGCTGACACTGTCCTCATGGCAAAAACAACAGCAGTGGTCATATGTTCAAATATCTAAAAGGACCAATGTTACATTACATAGCTGACAAGGACTTCTTGTGTCCATGCATGATCCATCCAGCATGATAGCTTGGCAGCCATTGTTGGTTTCATGTAAAGGACCAGTGTGTAAGGTTTAGATGCATCTATTGGCAGAAATGGAATATGATATTCCTGAGGATGTTTTCATTGGTGTACAATCACATGAAAATAATAATGTTTTTGGTACCTTTCCCACAGAGTCCGCCATGTTTCTACAGTCTACTAAATCCTTCACACTTGACCTTTAACCATGACTATGATCTTTCCTTAACCCTACCCAAGTCGCCCTTTTTTCAGCTTAACCAAGTAGCTTCCATCAGCATATCCTAACAATAGCAGTGGAGGATTAGAAAACGTTTTTGTTAGGGCCATGTATTATAATGGTTATGGAATATATTGACGAAGAATGCTGCACTGGCAATAGCGGGTTCAGATAAGGAAAAGCTCATCTAGTCTGACTCCAGTTCCATTATATATGATTATTCTGGGCGGCTGTAGCTCAGGACAGTGGTTCATTCATCAGGAGGTCGGGTTCGATCCCTGGCCTCCTTGGGCACAACACTGAATATGAAATAGCTCCTGATGCTGTGCCATCGATATGTGTGTGAAAGGTTAAAGCTTGTAAATGAATGCTGTAAAAGAGCTTTGAGGGGTCCTCAGACTAGAAAAGTGCTATATGAATACAATCCATTTATAATGACCTACAGGTTTTTTGTCTTTTCGTTTGGAGTTCTCGAAGGGCGTCACATTCCCACAGCACTGCAATGTTCCAGGTCTCTTTCCATTCACTTACCTTAACAAACCCTGCGTCAAACAGCAGGTGGATAAGATTCTTTTTGCATTACTTCCACAAGATGATGAGAGGTTTGTTGCTTATTTCTGAACCTTTAGCCGTCTGCTATCACTCAGTTACACAAGCTGATTCTGCCCTTCAGCTCACTCACTTCTTATTCACCTTGAAAGCCTTTGACTTAAATCCAAGAGCCGCTGTAATGCATGTTATTGCTTGAGGATTATGTCTTGCCCTGACGGAAGGGCTTTCTCTTTTTCAGGATTCCCAGAGGAGACCAAACGTCGGTATTACTCCCTCAGTTGACCGCACATGCATGTCAAACATAAGGAAGGACTTCCGGAAAATGGGGAACATTCTGGGTCATTGAATCCGCTGGCCGATGATTTGTGGCACAAATAAAACCACGTTTAAGCCACATGTATGCCGGCATGTTTCAAAAGAGGACGAGTCGGCAAATTACAGATGTCTGTGAGTGTGTTTTACGCAGACTCTCAGGTCCGACTGCATTGTGCAATGGAGAGCACTTAAGCTGATCGCCTTTAGCAAATGCTCAACTATAAAATAGATCACATGTAAACATGTCTGCGCTGTGCGTGTGTGTGTTTGTGCATAAGTGTGTGTGTTTGTGTGTGAGGCTCCGCAGTAAGTAGCAGCAGTTAAATGGCATCACGGGGGAGAGACAGCACAGCCTCAGGGCATCTCCACAGCTTCCTTTTCTCTTTCCCTCCACTCTCTCCGTCCGCCTTCTGTGCTCCCACGTCTCAGGAAGCGTTTCTTTTAGACAATCTGAGCGTTAATGCTCAAGCCATGCTCTCACCTACAGTCTTCTCTCTGCTGGGAAATTTTTTCCCCTCTGCCAAATGGAGACGCATGCATTTTTTAAAGCCACCCCCGCTCTCCGCTGAGCTCCTGATCTTCTGTATCTCTCTGCCTCCTTAGATTTATCTTTCTGTCTCTGTCTTAATTTCTCCCGTCCTCTTGGTCTCGCTTCGCTTTATCTCTGCCTCGTTTTCCCCTTGAAATCTTTCTTATTTTAGCTTTCTCCTCCTCTCAGCATGGGGTCTAAGTGACACTGCCCAACAATTTGGCTCATTGGCTCATGCCTGGATTGATTTGGAGAATGACTGACCTCCACACATGCATGCACACACTCACCCGTGGATGTGCACAAAGTTTGCAGTTTCTAATATGTTTACAGTAGCACATAGCTTCAGCTGGAGGTAGACAAGGAAGGCCCGAGGCAGCAGACTCTGTATTAAACATTCCAGCAAATGCTCATTAAGCTGAAATCAGGATTCCCACGAACATCAAACTAGACAGGAATGTCTGGCTGCTTGCTGCCCCACATGAAACAGAAATGAAACGTCCTTTGAAGGAATACTTTGGCTTTTTAGGATATATGCCTATTCGCCCTCTTGCAGAGAGTCAGATGAGAAAATCGATACCACTCTTGTAGGTTTCTGTTAAGCATAAAACTGCAGCCAGGCGACGGTTAGCTTAGCTTAGCATAAAGACTGAAAACAGGGAAACATAGCATGAAAGTTAAAAAATCCGTCTTTGAGCTCCTCTGAAGCTGAATAATTAGCATGTTATATCTTAAGCTATGGATGTGCTGTTTGGCATAGCCAGGCTAGCTCTTTCTCCGTTTCCAGAGAGCGGTATCTTGTCATCTAGCTCTCCAAAAGTGCATTTCCCAGAATGTTGAATTATTCCTGTAAGGTGATGTCGCACCTGATTGAAATCTCATCTGCCTGCATCTTCTAAAATCGTAGCTGCGTGTTGGGTTGCACTGAGTTCACAGCAGATTAACTTGTTTGTTTAGGGCAGCAGTCAACTCATCAGGGATCTATTGACCATGTGTTGTCTCTGCCGATGCTTCTGTTATGTCAGAGGATTTGGCCGTCTTTGCAGAGACATAAAGGACCATCCGAAGACTAAATCCTCCGCCGCAGAGACTCTCAGTTATTTTCCACTCTTCTTCTGTCTCTCCGATATAAGCCAGACACAGACAGTCCTCTCTTTAATTTCAGTTGTTCCGCCTGGCGTCTCCTCTCGGTGATGGGAGGATAAGTCAGGAGGGAACAAGACAATGTACGGACAGCAGTTAAGAGTTAAGACTGTTGCCAACTCTCTATTAGACCTCGCCTACCAGCCTTTTTGCTGACGTGACAGCAAGCCTTTACGAGTAAATTAAATTTTGTGCATGTGGCTGAAAACCGCAGTCAGGAGTTAAAACATCCTCCTTCAAACCACTAACACGCCACTTAAACTCTTTGTTAATCGTAAGGCAAGATTTTCACATCCATCACACTTCATAATACATGCCGTTGTTGGCCAAACATAAACTCGCTGAGTTCCTGACCTCACATTAAACCTCCTGATTCCGCCCTCCCCGGCAAGATGTCCCACTGCTGCGCTGCTTTTTCAGCAGAGTCTCAGCATTAGCGCTCGGGGTTGAGGAAACTCTTAAATGCTTTATGCGATCATGTGGAGCAGCAGTAAAAGAAACCTCATCCTTGCACTCTCTTCACAGGCTCTCAGCTTGAATTAAACCATAAATTCAGACCTGTTTTATGGCGCCGGGACGTGGCTTCACTCCTTTTGGCCGTCCCGGCTGACCTCCGCGGACTGTCAGAGGCGTTTAAGGCTTTATTAGTGGTTTGAAGAGAGAGCAGCAAAGCCACACATCAAGGCAACATGTACAGTAGACACAGCAAATTGTTCTAAATATGCTAATGTCTGCCTTCGAGGCGTTGGGATGTACAATATTACATAGCAGTGCATCGCACTCATAAACACGTGCTAATACACAGTTGCAGCCACGTGAGGCATCTGATGATGAGAGGATGAGACGGGACGTTGCGCAGTATTGTCGCAAAGACATTTGCATCCGTAATTAAAGAGCAGACTGTCTGAAGGCTTATGTTGCTGTTTTTTTTATATCCACGTCTCACTGCTCATTCATCTTTTCTTCACAGCCATATTTTCTAGGCCAAGCGAATATTCCACTCCAGTTGTCATGCCAACAGATTAGCGTGCTCTTGCGTGGTCTCAGCAGTCGACACTAGAGTCTAGGAGTGTGTGTGCGCACGTGTGTGTGCGTCGTCTCCGCAGGGTCTCCAGGCTCTGGCATTCATACAAATACACACAGTCTGAATACCCTCACGCACACACTCAGACACACACTGTTTGACTACACTGCTTTTGAGTAACTCTTGACTTCACACCACCTAGAAGTGTACGGCACCACGAAAAGTTTTTCAGCTCTTGAAGCCATAGAAAACGGGGCCAAATGCAAATATTTGTGCTGATATGAAGTTGTTACTAAAATTTTGTGAGACGCTAAGAGATTCCAGCATTAGTCGGCCGATAGCAGTGAATTTACAAGCTTTGGTGGTGTGAAAAAAAACACAACTCAGACAACATCGATAAAAGGATTATGTGAATTTGCATTAAAACCGCTTCTTAAATGTTGATGCGTCTAACAGGCTTTTAAATTAACCAGTCAGAAAGTCAGAATGAATGACGTGAACTGAATCCAATCACGGCTTCCACAGTTTGCAGCCGTGCTAGACAAATACAAATACGTTTCCCATGTTCTAAAATAGTTAGTAAAACATCCATCCATCCATTTTCTATGCTGCCGACCCCTTTCGGGGTCGCAGGGGGGCCGGAGCCTATCTCGGCTGTTGACAGGCGGGAGGCGGGCTACACCCTGGACCGGTCGCTAGCTGATCGCAGGGCACAAACACACAACCATTCACACTCACACTCTAAATTCTAAATCAGCCTAATGAGCATGTTTTTGGTCTGTGGGAGGAAGCCGGAGTACCCGGGGAGAACCCACACGTGCACGGGAAGAACATGCAAACTTCGCACAGACAGGCTTGACCCAGGAATCGAACCGGCGACCTTCTTGCTGTGAGGCACGCGCACTACCTGCTGCGCCACCGTGCAGCCCTGTTAGTAAAACATGTTCATAATTATGCTAAAATATCTTAATTAGCATGCATGAGTGGATGGAAATGTCATTTTGCAGATATGCAGTATAGTGATTAGAATTCATCCTATAGGGACCTTGAATACCTGAACCAATTTTCATGTTAATAGCTCCAATAGCTGTTAATATATTTCACTCTAAACCACAAATATCAACCTCAGTCACCCTCGTGATGGCGCTAGAGGAAAAATCAGGGCCATTAGTATTCATCTTCTGGAAACCATGAATTTGTACCAAATTCAATGACAATCCAGTTGTTGTTGTTGAGAGATTTAGCTCTGACCAAAGTAATGGACACATTGACAGCTGCAGGACTATGTCGGGGCTAAAACACTAATAAAAGCCGTTTGTAAAACATGCTCTAAAAACACTTTAAATTGCTTTTTTGCTATGTTGGTTTCAGAAAGCGTTCCTATAACTGTGTCAGTGGCGGTGCAGTTTGCTACTCTGGCTTTCACAATAGCCTGAAAAAATTGGGCCAGAGAGAGATGATTTAAAACTCTGAGTCCACAGAGATGAAGTTTAAAAACTGCTCTTCTATTTTGGGCCTAATATGCGGTGTCATATTCAACAATAGTAACCATGACTGAGTCACGCTCCAGCTTTCCTATGAAGCATCGCTGAGCAGTCAGTGGAAGACTGATGGCCATCCTCTGTGTCAGACTGTCCTCAACTATAACATTTACACAGGGATATGAAATGTGTAACCTAATTCAGCAAAGGCCAGCTATTTTTAGATTTTTCCTTTGCAACTTGAGCAATTTTTTTTGTTTTATAACTGTTTGTATTAGAGCCAGCAGGCTGTTTGAAAGTCTGCTGTCAGCGCAGGCCCATTTTTCTCTCTTCTGGGTCTTCTGTCTTTTTTTTTTTTTTTACTCTCTCTGCTTCACGTTTTTCCACCTTCCCCCCTTCACAACCAAAACCTCAAATACGCAAGCAAGCTGCTTATGTAACTGGCCTGCAAACCAGCCTGACAGTTTACTTTCTTCCAGACCTTTTTTCACAGATATATGCATAAACATGCTTCCATGCATAAACACGCAGTGATTTATACGATGGGACAGAAACAAGTGCACACACAATGCAGTCCTTATTCATTTGCTCCTTTATGTGGGGATAAATGGGTGTATTCCTCGAAAAATAAAAAGTCAAACTATAATCTTGAAGATGGATAGTGTAGATGCTGTTCGTATTTTAATATGTAAATCAAATATACTGTAGGTAGGCAGGAACTTGCTGATGGCATTTTCTGTAATTTGACATTTGTATTTTAAAACTTCACTAAATCATTTTTTTTTCCATCAACGTAAGCCTAAATACATATAACCTGTGACCACACCTACACTCACTGATGTAATGAGAGAGGTGGGGGAAGCAATAATAAGATGGGGAGAGGAGTTGTTATGAGAGGACTGGTTCTTTTAATAAAAACTCTATGTCACAATCATGTAAACACACGCAAAATAGGCATCCTGAATGTATCTTTCAGTCTGAATCGGCTGCCCGGCCCGGCAGTTCTTGCTCACTGCTGTTGGTGTGTGCTTTGTGAGTTAGCTGCGGGATGAGGGTCCGTCATGAGGGGGAATGTACTGGAGTGCAGCCCATCGCTGTCATCGCCAACTCTCTCCAACTACCTCATGTCCCATTCACATTGTCAGAGCATCTGATTTATTGATTGCTCATCCCGAGTTTCAGTACTTTACCTACTCTAGTTTTAAACAAATTAAACAACTTTATGAGCACTTATGTGTAGTTGACTGAAACAGAAAAGCTTTGCTGAAATCGAGTAGTTTCACACTCTAAAACCGTGCTTTTAGTGCTGCTGCCTGCTTCTACTCGAGTCCCCTCCACAGCCCTTGTTGTCGAACTCTTCATGCACAGAGGATACATTTGCAAGCCAAAACTTTTTGATCATTTCGCAGAGTTACAGGAGAGCAAGCTGTCTGAACATTGTTGCAGAGCAAACATGGCTGACATCCAACACAGCAAGCTCTAGTTTCACAGAAGCAGCAGCAGACGGGACCAACTCTGTCTGTCGACGGCTGCGCGTCTTCTCTGAAATAACAGTCGACAGTCGTTTGTTTAGAGACTCAGATGAGAGCAGAAATTAATGTCATTTAACCAAAGTGGCTCCTCATTATGCCAACTGGCCCCTGTGGTTGGATTGCAGTGGCGGTTTAAGCACAGTTTATCCCATTTTCAGTGAAAGCTGAGGTTTAGCTTGAGCTCAGTCTCATTGCTAATGTAGCTTTGCCCCAGCTCGCTCATAAATGTTTAAGCTGTCAGCTGTTCTTCTTTCTGCTTTATGCAGCTTTGATGTTTCATGCAGATGATGCTCACACGCACAGAAACACGCTCACACATACTTATACAAAAAGTTTCATTGTGCGCCCTGCTTGGCCAGTTTGCAGGCAGAGGATTCGCCATCGTTTTCCTCCCGTCTAGGAAAACAGAGGGCATTTAGTAGAGGCGTTAGAAAAAAGAGACAAACAATTTGTGGTGTCGATTGTTCTGCCAGCTAACTCTCTGGATTTTGGCCGTTCCCCCTAAGCAGCTGGCTGCGGGACACAAAGACGCTTCTTGTGATCGGCTCTTTTATTGCTACTGAGCCACAAATCCAAAAACATCTTTAAAGTACAGAGCGACAAAGGAAGGCAAATCAGCAACTGTATCATGTTACTGTCATGTTATTCAGCTGTAGGCACTATTAACATCTCCTTAAAAGAATGTGGCAGGAGAGATGTAAATGTACTCAAACTCTGCTGAGGCACCACAACAGCAGAGAGTGATATTAGCCAAGAATGTCGGAGCTAAATCTTATAGTCTGCAGCTGCTCGTCTGGTCTCAAGGTCGCTGCTGCAGCGTGTAATGATTGTATTGAGGCTGAGAGAACTGGACTGTTGTTTTTGCACATGAAGCAACAAATCTCAGAGGAGAATCCAATATTTGGATTGCAAACGACGTATGTGTGCCAGCCGGCTTCCACGCCTCGGACCTAACTCTCACCTCATAGATCACACAGAGCCACACATATTTTCATTTCAGAATAAGAGCGGCGACTTCTCACTCTGTTTGACGGCGGGCAAATTATGTTTGATAGTCATCTTCACTGACACAGTCAATTACAGTATTCATATATTTCAGGGCACTCATCCAGAGTGATGTAGTGTCATGCATCAAGTGTGGAGAGTGAGCGTTTAAAGGTTTTGTGTTCACGTGTATTTCAAATCTAAAGCCATGCATCCTCCTTTCTATCTGATTTTAGTGTTTTTACAATGCATGCTGGCTTTTATTATGCTATAATCATCTTAAAAATGATATCTATTCATATTTAGCTGTCAGATAGCTGTGTAGAGTAACAGGCTACAGCTCTGTGTTGCTTTGGATTTCATATAATTTTCCACTGTTTCTGTCTCGTTGGTGGTGCGTCATCAGGTTTACTATGTATTAACCTCTCGTTCTGGCTTCAGCAGCATCACTGGATAAGCTAATCCATCAAATCAGTTTAGGGCATTTTGATCTCCTAATGACAGCCACTGCTGCCCACTGGCAGGTTTCCATTCAGGGACGATATTGTCGGGCAGTTTGTAGGCTGGATTGTGTGTTTCTCTCCATAACCTGCAGACACAGACCGAAGAGTTGGTTTGATTCCAAGTTTAATGGAATTCTGTCTTAAAGTACTCTCTGCCACAGCACCAGTTTTGTTATGTTTGCCTCTTTTTTTGGCCCTGCTGTCCCTGACTGAAGCTTTGTTTGGTCCTTAAATGCTGAACTTCATGAAACAGTGTGGCCATGAATGATGAGGTGCCTTGCTTGTTACAGTTGTCTATAACCTGTTGAGGCTCACTTAAGCCGTGTGCTTTATAACAGAGCTCTCTGTCAACATTGGTAAAATATGAGGCAATGATGTAAGAATCAGAATTCCTTTAATTGATCTCACAATTTGAGCTTGTAACTAAGAAATACACAAATAAATTGATTGTTCAAAACAGCATCACAGATAAGGCTCTGTTAATTATATTTGTCTCTTTGGCTCTTAGTTTCATGGTGTTCAGAGGAGTGTTCACAGCAGTGTTTTGTTAGAGGGGTGATGTTTTAACAGTTCATCTTGGTGCAGCAACTCAGCGATCAATTTTGAAAATAATGTCAATTTGTAGGCGATTTTCACATCCTTTCTTAAGCTACGTTCATGACTCCTGTTAGAGGTGCAATCGAAAGCCGAGGGCAGCTAACAATGTGTTTCAAGGTGTCTTTTATGACACAATTTTTTACATTATGATGTCTGCTATGCCTCATGTAGGTTTTTTGCCAAGCGAGAAAAGCATTACAGCACCAGTCACACACTGCGGGTTTCTGTGCATGCACCAAATGTGTTGCTTCTGTTGTGCATGAAGGTCCAAATGAAATGCACAACACCGTGACCTTTGCACTCCACTCCAATTGCTGGCAAAAGGCTACCATTTAGTTGCTGCAGAAACTAATTTAACATACTTTCACTCACAGGTTTGCAGGTTCAGAAACCACCGACTGCAATTGATGCAACATATGAGGAGACTGACCATATTGCGTTGTGGGAAATCACTTTATTTTCCATTTTTGTAATCACTTCCTCCATGCTAACATCCATAGGTTAACTCCACCACCTGTGCTTACCTGTGCAGCCTTCTCTCACACAAAATGAAGTGTAAATGAACAATATTAATCTGGGCTGTGAACATATGCACAAATTTGCATGCAGCGATGTGCGCGTCTACGTGTCTATTTCAGGGCAGAGTCTTCTTTGTTGTTAGCACGCTGCTGCCTTGAGCGTGGAGGCCCCAGAAAGTGGAACAGCACAATAGCTTTGATGTTGTGATGTCTTCAGGGTGGTGTAGCTGCAGCCTGCCTGCTGTGTGGACTGAGACATATACAAGGTCCTCTGACAGCACAGATTAGTGTAAGAGACAGACTAAGACTGACACGTGCAAACACTCACACTGCGACAGGGGTGTGTTCATACAGAGAGCAGCACAAACGTTCATGAGTGATAATGTGACGGTAATACACTTAATGTTAAAGACGCACTAAGCAAACGCTCATGACTGACTCACAGCTTCCGATATCTAATTCCTCACCAGCTGACTTGCCTGCTGGCTGGTGCTTATTCATAAAAACACACAGTAAAAATGAATGAGATCTGCTCAGAAAGTCAAACAGTGACTCTCAGTTTCAATGAAGCTCAAAATAGATAAGTATTTTATTCGCCTCAGACGGAAAACGATTCACACAACAGCAGTAAATTATGTGAAAATGTGAGAATTTCCACCTATGCTCTATTGCAAATTGCCATTACCAAGCAGTTACGGTGCTAAATTTAAATTCCACCTTCCTCTTTGGCAATTCATCAGGAGAAGAGAGGATCAAAGTGCTAATTATGTTTCATGCTTCAGGGTTTTTTATGTGTATATTCCAACCGTCATTCTCGCCTCTCTGCGTGTGCGCTCTTCTACCTGTGTTTCCTCTGTGAGTCAAAAGCGTGTCGCTCTGCTCTGACAGCTCATGGCTGTGCTGTTCATCTCGGATCAGAGGAGTGATGCTAGCAGGGTAATTTTAGTGCAAGCAAACAGGAAGTTTGGCACCAGAAATAGAGAAGGGAACTCAACAATCTGACAATTTGACACTGCTGGTTAGAGCGAACCAACACCGTGACTGGTGCAGGTGTCAGCACACTGTTATACCCTCATCAGTGATGAAGGAGCTGCAAAATAGTGGTGAAGTTCTTGCATCTGCACTGTATACTGTAGACTTTAGGGAAACATGAAAAATTACTTATTTTGTGTGTGCGAGATGACGCTGTAAGGAATTTTTGGGTGAAACAGGCATCCCATCGACCCTGCAATGACCTGAGACACACAGGAGAAACTCTGGTTGATGTTTGTGTATAGCACTTGTGTGTTTGTTTGTGTGTGTGTGTGTGTGTGTGTGTGTGTAGACGTTTGAGAGATAAAAAATTTAAAAAAGGGGAGCATTTGAGCAGTAATTATTCTTTTCAACCCTGCAAACATGCAGAAGTGTGGATGAATAATTCATGTGTTTATCATTACAGACCCTCATTAATCTGACCTTCAACAGACACATGGACCTATTAACTTAAGAGGATGGATGCTGAGAAGTCAATGCAAAACATATTAATGATGATAGTATAATGTAATTTGTGTTAAAGTCATTTAAGATACAAATCAGACTGTGCAAAGCACTCTGGGATGCTTGTTTAAAGGATTGACTCGTTTGGGACTGAAAGTCCTCTTTTCAGTTCAGAGGGAATCCATCACGGTCAGCGGTTGCGGAGATGAAGCAGCTTGCATTTCTCCTGCATGCAGAGTTTGTGTTGCATTCAGTTGCCTGCGGTGCAGTCATCTCTGCCTGCGCTGTCAAGGTTATGTTGTGTTCAAAGTCACCGAGAGATGAGATGATACATTATAGTTGGATTTAAATGGAACAGTTTCATTTGCTACCAATATGACAGCCTGGCCAAAACGTGCATCGTAACGCAAAACAGCTTTTTAAAAGTATGCATGGGATTTTAACGGCGTGTGAGCTCGTTTTATACGATTCCCCTCCATCAATCGTCCTGCTCTTTGATTGGATCGTTTCGGTGAGGGTGACTCGATGGAAGATGATTCCTGAGCAGCTCCCCGAGATTTTTCTGTCCCTGTCAACTTGAATTTACTGTAGCGCCGACTGGCCATGAACACACCAAAGAGGATGCCATTTAGTGTGCGTGTGTGTGTGTGTGTGTGTGTGTGTGTGTCTGTTCATGTGTGTACTGTCAAGGTAAATTCAGAAGCATCTGATTTATTCATGTCCTGTGGAGCAATTGTTAATTTTTCAGCGGGTGTGGCGTGGAGTAGTCTACACTACGTTCCTGGATATGTGTGCATGTGCATGTATGAATGTGTGTGTGTGTGTGTGTGTGTGTGTGTGTGTGTGTGTGTGTGTGTGTGTGTGTGTGTGTGTGTGTGTGTGTGTGTGTCCCATAACTGTCAATCAGAAAAACTAGTTTTCTTGTTGCCTCAGCTCCCTCACAGCCTCTCTCTCTCTCTTCCCTCCACCACTCCATCCCTTTCTCCCTCTCTCCTCCGTTTTTCCTGCTCGAGTCTTTTTTAGCACCAGGACGTCATTTATTCATGCTCCTGGGCCTTCGATGCCATTTTCAGCCGGTTGCCAAGAAATCCTTTTTAAAAATTAAAAGTCGACAAGTTAAAGAAAATAAATTAAACACATGGCTGCCCTGCTGGTGCTCGGGCCGATTTCAAGTGCGTACACATCAGAACCGCTAATGCAGAATAATGTGTGTGTGTGGAGACCTGGGAGAAAGTTATTTATACCTCCAGCTTAAGATGCAGCAGGGTATTATATTGAGCTTTTTTTTTCTTTTCATGTGTTATTTGAATGGATTCTGGTACCATAAGTTTCAGCTGCTTCCTACTGCTTTCCTCTCAGTGAGCTTTGAAGTGAAAGACCAGGAAAGCTGGTGTTATTTCCTTTATCCTGGTGTTAGCCTGGTGCTTTCTTTTCATGAATACTTATCTTCAGGAAGAATAGATATGTTGCTATCCGATGCTGTGTGTGCTCAAGTCGTAGACACAGTAGCTCGCAGTGAGCATTCTTTATCCTGGAGGTTGCAGTGTGCCGCCTTGGCACTAAGTCATTTATATTCCAGCATATCAGTGGATTAAAATCTCGCCCCCTCTTAAAATAATAGCTCCACGTTTTGCGATAGAAGGTAGAATATCAACAGCACTCCCAGTCTTGTATATTAAGTATGGAGCAAAGAGCCTTGAGGCCATTAGTAGGAAACAGTTGCTTGGCTCTGTTCAAAGTGAAAAAAAAAAAAAAAACACCTCTAAATCTCACCATCCTTCTTTTGATGGAGCCAGGCTAGCTGTTTCCACCTGATTTCAGTCTATATGCTAAGCTAATCGTGCTCAGGCTGCAGCTCTGTATTTAGCGAACAGACATGAGAGCGGTATCAAGCTCCTCATCTCTTGGCAAGAAAGCATATTTCCTAACATGTCCTGTCATAATATGCCTTAAATACCATCTGTAAAAGATGGACTTCTGTCTCTCACTGTACTTGCTGTACTATGAACGATGCTTCATCCACAGAAGAATCCACAAGCCAAGACTTTTCCCTCTTTCTGTTTTCTCTCCTTCCCTTCTCTGACGCAGCTCTTTCCCTCAGCCTCAGGGGTCAATCCACTAATTTTAGCTTGGCAAAGAGGCAAAGACACAGATGGGACTCTTCTTGTTAATCTCATTTGCAAGTGAAAATAGTTTCTCTGTTCTTCCTCTGTGTTGTCCTCCTCACATGCTTTCACCTTGATCTTCTCTTTCCCCCCTCACGCTGTCATAATTCAGCATGTGCCTTTATTGTAAAAAAAACACATAGAAAAGTCACTGTGTGTGTGTGTGTGTGTGTGTGTGTGTGTGTGTGTGTGTGTGTGTGTGTTACAGTGAGCGAGAGAGCCTCAGTGAGCTGATAAACGCAGTCAGAAGGGAGAGCAGGCAGACCCAACACTGGAGGCCACACACACACACACACACACACACACACACACACACACACACACACACACACACACACACACACACACACACACTCACTACGATTGCCTCTCATTAAGGACATCAACAGATGCTGGACAAGCGCTTGATTACATTTGGATTAGACTATTAGTGTAGCGCAGATTAGAAGACTGAGTTGTTGCCTTGTTCGCTGTAATTATCTCACTTACATCCTCAGACAAACAGTGACAGCAGCACTGACAGCAGTCACCACTGTGAGAGGAGCATTTGACCCTAAAAACGCTTTAAAAAATCATATTAGTGATCAACCTTGCATCTCTGTCTTGTTGACTGATGCATGTTCTATTTCATGTTCAGATCTGACCATACTCAAACAAAAAGCAGAGCGTATCTGCACTCTGGATTACAGCTCCTGAGCTTCTTTGAATCATCTTGATTAAAATCAAATGATCAGAAATCAGAGACAATCAAAACCATCAGATGTATCGTGCGACCCCTTGCAGGGGGCCTGAGCCCCAGGTTGGGAACCACTGGTTTAAATGTTGCTGTATGCATGGCAGTGCGTGGATTATCTTTTATTTTTTCCTTTACTGAATCTGAAGCTGACCCAAACACAGGATGTGCACGCAAACCGCCTTCTGTAGTGTTGTAGTCTAAGAGGTCAGAGTCATAGCATTTTTCAGTAAGTATATATATTAGTGCTGTCAATCGATTACAATATTTAATTGCGATTAATCTCATGAATGTCATAGTTAATTCGCAATTAATCGCACATTTTTATCTATTCTAAATATCCCTTGAATTTACCATGGCTTAAACTTTCCTTTCTTAAGTTTCCTTTGAACATAATAGCATCTATATGCTGATAACTTTGGTCTTGTCAGTCGACCCATCTGGCAACTTTTTGAAACTAAACTTTCCATTCAGAATCTTGTTCGCATCCATTTCTAGCTTGACCAGCCTACACTTTTACAGCTAGCAAGCAGACAAGACGTGCGTGGGGCGTGCCTAGCGTTTTGTTCCCGGTTTACAATCCAATCCTGTAGTTTTTCTAACGTTACTAGGTCACAAAGAACGATAATCTCGTGATAAAAAAAAATGACGCCGTTAAAATTGATTTGTGTTAACGCGTTAATAACACGATATTTTTGACAGCACTAATATATAAGTGTAGCCATAAGACACAGAGGCTCTCTCCACCTTCATGTACAGCACACAGCTGTAGAGCATGGAGCTGTATGCACACTCCTCTCTGAGGCTTTCTGGAATCAAGTCGAGGAGTTAGGATAGGGTGGATGTGGCAGGTTGAAGAAAAATGCTCATGTCAAAAAGTCAGTAACTTGTGGAATACACAAACATTTATAGATGGTTATATCTAAAAGCAAGTCTGAATATCCAAGGGTTGATTTTTCCTGAAATAATTGTTTCTTGAGTGAACACTGATTTGTGTTGAACTGTGTTGAATTCTGCACTAAGTTAACTCTCTAACTCTCTTTCTCCTCCACTCCCAGCGAGCAGAGTATCTGCCAGGCGAGGGCCTCTGTCATGGTCTATGATGACACCAGTAAGAAGTGGGTGCCCATCAAGCCTGGGCAGCAGGGATTCAGCCGCATCAACATCTACCACAACACTGCCAACAACACCTTCAGAGTGGTGGGCGTCAAACTGCAGGACCAGCAGGTAATGGACAGAAGATGACGGCACGCTGCTGTGAGACTTATGTGGAGCCATTTAGCCACTGGAGAGAGAGATTTCATTTGGTGTGGGAGGATTGCAGCATAGAACATTCGGACCGTTGTGGATTGAGATTTCTTTTGAAGTAACATGCGAGGCAAAATAGTTGTTGTCACTTAAGGAGCGTTTAATAGGGGGAACAAGTGGTAATTTTATATAAAACAGACTCGGGTGCATGTGAGAAGCACTGCTTCCTTCTCTGATGTGATGAGAAGTCACACAATAATACCAGGTTCAGCACACGCAACTAAAATCATAAATCAACTGTCATCTAATTTTCTCTGCCACCAACCATTTAACTAGCTGTGTTACACATTATATATTAAAATTCCAGCTTGTGATGCCACATTACAGCTTATAGCTCAATCCACAAACACGCTGTGTGACTGGTGACAAATCCAGAAGCTTTTACAAGCTGTGCTGTTTTCTGTCTTTGCAGTGGAACAAATGACAAAACACAAATCATTAAATCCTTTCAGACACAGAGCCATCAATCCTCTGGTGTCCAAAATTCTGCCAGCCACACAGCAGAGTTATGAGAATAGCGATCATGTTGTATTTATCTCCCAGCCCGCCATCTGTACTTACAGTGTACAGCATCCCTCAGATAAAGAAGAAGCTGGCTGTATAAGGTAATTGCTTCTTTGGGAAACTACAGCTCCGTCTCTCCTCTTCCTCCTCTCTCACAGGTGGTTATCAACTACTCCATAGTGAAGGGCCTCAAGTACAACCAGGCCACCCCGACCTTCCACCAGTGGCGGGACGCCAGGCAGGTCTATGGCCTCAACTTTGCCAGCAAGGAGGAGGCCACCACCTTCTCCAACGCCATGCTTTTTGCCCTCAACGTCCTCAGCGCTCAGGATGGAGGTGCGTCTCCCTTCTGTGTAGCATTTACATTAGACTCTGAAGATGCTGCAAACCCACAAAGGTGTTTTCACTTGTTTTCACTGTCTGATGAGACATCTGCTCAGGTTAAAGTTGAGCGAAACTATGCTGGAATCACATCAAACCACACAAACCAATAAGAATGATAAATGAGCCACTTTTACCAGACAAACAGATGCAATACGGCTAATCCGAAGGTCAGAGAGATGACAGTCAAACACGGTCTTCATGTGTCTCTCACAAGGAGACTGATTAGACCAAATAAGTGAAAACACCTGTGTGGTTGGATCATTGGTATGCTTTTAGTCTTCTAGTGTGTTTTACTAAGCAGCAAGCCTTCAATAATAGAGCTCGAGCAGCTTCACGTTGGCATCTCGTCCTCTCTGTTGGCCACTTTGGGAAAAGTCATGAGACAGCATCCTCAGGGCATGCTAACTGAATACAAATGCTGACCTACAACATCACAGCGAGCCTTCGAGGTGTGACGCTTGTTGTCAAAGTGCAATTAAAATGGATTAAGATGCACTGTAACCCATCACATCTAAGAATACATATTGTCTGTAATCTGCCTTTGACCTTTAGCAGCCACGTCTGTTGAAAGACTTCTTGCAAGACAGGCGTCCTCTTCAGATGCTTGTGTGCATGAGTGTGCGTATACACTTGTGTAAGAAAGAGAAAGACAGATGAATATAAATTCAGAGACAGAGACAGAGTGAGCATCACTTGTCAGTCATTACTGGAGCAGCAGCAGCAGCAGCAGCAGCAGCAGCAGTGTGTCTCCCCCTGCAGTCCCCTCCAGCCTCTTAATTAGAATGAGTCACTGAGAAGATCTCCCCCGGGTCCCGTGCTAGAGAGCAGATCTTTTCATCTGCCTAATAACACGGGAACAGAGAACAAAGAGGCTCGAGTGACAGCAGCCAAACACAAGTGCACAAATACACAAGAGAAGGGGACGCACACTCGACAGATAGACTGAGCGATAGCCTCAAAGCTGCCAGCTCGCGACAACACAGCCGTGACTAGCTGCTTTAAGAGATGCAATCTGTTCACAGACGCTATCAAACACACACACACTGCAAGAAACACAGGAATAGCAGCATTCATGTGTGTGCGTGAGAGAGAGAAAGGAGATTATTTCCTGTATTTTGGCGCATGTTTCTTCTCTCCCACGTGGCAAAGGATCTGATTTCAACACATCTGTGAGCTCAAAGTGATTTTACAAGACACATTCACACCTTCAAAGGTCAGCATGTGCACGTCTCCCTCCACTCCAAACATGTATCTGCCCCCTCTAGTGGTAAGAGGGACAAAATCTCATCTTTTGTACTCTAAATCTATTGTTCTCACATTGGAGGAAAGTAAATACTGTTTGGGGCCACCAGTGTTTCTCATGCCTATTTTCATAGCAGGTTGGTCAGAGAGACACTTCCTGTCACCTGTGAGCCTGACAAAGCCCACTTGGATGATCCATTTCAGATTCTGAGAGTTGATCAATGTTCGATGATCAACAGATGAAAAAAACATTAATTTACTTAATGAGGTTAAGTAGTCAATTATAAGATATAGGATGGGTATATACTTTTATTATTATTATTATTATTCCATGTCTTCTTTCAGACTAGTGTAAAAAAAATACATTTCACTTTCATTTTTAACACATTTTAGAAAGCTTGTAAAACAAAAATGATCATCTATCTATATTCTGAAGGTTTTTACTGAGGGGTTGTTCATACTGTATCATTCATAGCCCCATTTAAAGACCATTTTATTCCTAAAAACAAGATGAAATGGATCTTTTATGTCTGCTGGCATTAGTTATATTGTCTATTAGTTATCATTTTTACCCTTTTCGCCTGTAGTGTCTCCCCTTAAACTGCATCTTGAGCAGCAGTGCTTGACCTCTGGCTGCCAGGTGAAACACAACACATCCATTTTCTTGACATTTCAATACGATAGCTGGTTGGACAGCGTGTGTTTGAGGCTCGTCCTGAAGCAGAGATGCGTCCGGATCAGCTGGCTCTAATATTCGTGGGTGCGAGTGGCATCAGGCTGCGCAGCCTCCAGACAAACCCGACCTTTTGAAACATTAACCAGAGATGCTCGCTGCGCTGCTGCTGCCTGCAGGTGTGGGTTACGAGATGACAGATGATACTGTGGCTGCGTGGAGGAGGGGAGGTGGAGAGGAGGGGGAGAGGCAGGCAGGTGAGGAGAGAGGGATAGAGAGGGAGGTGATGGAGGGGAAGGAAGAGGAGCTGAAGGCAAAAAATGGTGAGCGGGGAGTGGGTCTGTCAGTGCCTCTGTGTCTGCTACAGCCGGTTCCTCTTCTTCAGCATGTCATGTAGGTAGTAAAGCTCTGTGTGTGTTTATCTTTGAACCTCTGCATGACATAGTTTAAGTCTGTGTGTGTGTGTATTGAAAGGTTGTGATGTGCATTCCTACAAGTGTGTGTTGCCATCAGCTGCTGTTATAATTTCATAGCAGAGGCCAAAGTCACTCTCTGTATGACGAATAATGTAAATCAGCCTCCCCTCTGTATAGATGCTACAGTGTTCTACCTGAAAGGTACTGCTAGCAATCATATAAACCAGAAAAAAGCCACATTTTGTCAATTTTAAGTATATGGAGTAAGTGAGATTTTCGATTAGAATGGCATTTCTGCTTGATAAATTACTTTTATTTCGTGCATTCTCGTTTCTGTCATTTGAAATGAACCCTGTCCTCTCAGCTTTTTGAGAGCCATAAAGATCATGAAAGCAATGATCTTTCTACTCTAGTATCTCAATAACTTTCAAATGGGCACCGTCTCACTCTCGCTGGTTTTTACACATTCGCTTTTATCAGGTAAAAATAACTACATGCAAATGAGATATTTTTGCTTTTGTACTTTTTAGACAGAACAAGCCAGCTATGAGTACCAGCCTTTGAGTTACTTTTCACTGCTTGGCTTTTACTATTGACAGACTGAATTCGTAACACCTGTTCATTTTAATGGATAGTCTTTATTGGTGTAAAAATGACAATTTGTGGAGCTATGTCTCGTCACAGTAAGGCTGTCAGGCAACCAGTGGTGACTCCCAACAACTCCTGTTACTCATCATTAAAATGATAAAGTTTAGGAAATTGTATGCTGCCTCAGTTCAAGTCTCCACTGCACATGAGAAAAGAAGATCTGAAAAAAAGAAAAAAAATGTCTAAGTCATCAAATCTAAAGGCAGTTAATCAAGAAGCAGATTAATCACTACTTAAAATAACCAAGACACTATTTACAGCCCTGTTTGTTTGAGAGAAACAGTGTGTGTCTTTGTGTGTGTGAGGTATCTGATGGTAGGCATGAGTCAGGTCTTTTGTAGTCCAGTGTTATTTTTGGGTTTCTGTTACTTGATCAATGGCGGCCATTATCACCATCACCTCGCCGGAGAGTGACTTCCATTAGAGATGTGAGCAGCGGAGAGAATCGTCAGTGAGCGCTGACCCGGAAAACAACCTGACGGTGTGGAGCTGTAAACCTAGGGACACTTTCATTAGACACAAGGAGACACGGTCTTTGATATCGACCCAAATGAAGAGAGTTTTCTCCGTTTATAAAAGCCTGCTGCCAAAACACAAATGTGAGCGTAAATCCTGAATCTTCCCTCTGAAGCTGTTCTCAGGAGGAACAGTGAAGATTAATATTGTCCCAGAGGAGAGCAGCGATGAGAAAAGTTTCACTGAACACTGATGATTCACTCTGATTTGATTGTAATCCCTGGGTTGACGTCCTCCTGTGCTCGCCTTATCGTGTCTTAAATTAATTACATTCCCTATCTGGCTCTCCATCTGCAGATCTCACTTTCGTGTTAAACGGATTACATCGCAAGTGCCTTTTAGCTCAAGTCACATCATAAGCAAGAGGGGGAGATACTGCAGAGAGTCACAGATCTTTGGTATAGATCCACCTCTCCTGTGATGTCTTTACATCAATGAACTGACTTCGCATCTTTTAACACAAAACCGTCCTTTTTCCGCCCATTTTGATGAAACGAGGAGTGATGATCCATCTTTGATCCTTTATAGCATTCTCAGAAAATGTCACAGATTCATCCAAAGGGTGAAAAATGCTAAAAATTTGAATTTAGGTCTCTCCTGTCTGTGAACTTTGACCCCAAAAGCACACGCGTGAAGCTGCAGTATGTCAATAGCTCGACAACCGCAGACGACAGAATTTCCTCTGTTTCCAATTTGGGGCCATCTGCTTGTGGAGAGCAGCTCAAACACGCTCCAGACGTCGCTCAACCGCTGTTTTCCATGTTCCAGAACACTTAACCCACCGGCAAGCTGCATTTCATCAGAATAATACTCTTGGCTCCTTGGCTGACATTCGTCTGTGCTCATTTTCTCATTTGGGTGGATTGAAAAAGTAAAGAGACGGCTACCCAGAAGTGTGTGCTTGCATGTGTGTGTGAGATGGGTATATTCTTCTCAGACAGTGTTAAAGAATCAAATGGAGCATCATGGATCCTAATAGAGCGCCCTGCATGTTTTAGGTGTTTCCCTCCTCCACCACACCTGATTCAAATGAGTGGCTCGTTATCAAGCACTGCAGAGCTTGATGACGAGCCAGAAACACTCACTAGGTTTACATGCAGTCAAGTAACCCTTTCATAACCAGAATATCAGCAATAACCCTGTTGCGCACGGCCATGTAAACACCAATAACCCTTTTGAAACTCTTTTTAAAAACCCGAATATGACCCCTGGGTTACTCCTTTTCTAACCGAATATTTGGTCATGTATACGCCTATCGGAATATCCCCAACGAACGGAACATTAATTTGTGTTCTGCGCATGTTCTGTTCGCAAGGATATTGGTCTTTTGAGTGCAGGTAGCATGGATCTGGATGGCACAGCTCCGGCTCCATTTCCTATTTCTTCACGTTCTCGCCTTCCATTAATGAAGAAAGTGAGACAGATTAGTGTCAAGTACTGGTGGTGGGTCATTACCAGCCCCGGGCTGTTCATTATGCACCATGCTGCTGTTGTTGTTTGGATACAGAAAGAAGCTGAAATGACGCGCATTGCGTCATGACGTTCTCCGTGCGTCCACAAGTTGTCCGTGCGACGCTGTTTTGATCGGGACATCCCAATTGAATAACCCTGTTTGCTCATGCATGTAAACAGGTTATTCCGAATGTTTCAGAAACCAGAATATTGACCATAACCTGAATATTGACTGCATATAAACGTAGTGACTGTAATAGAGCATTGTACAGTAGTTTACAGGTGTAAAGAGACTTTTCATTGCACATTACTCATTAGAGAACAAAGAGGACATAATGATCAACTGCTGTTAAATTTGCTGTTTGACTGTCTCGACTGGTGCTTATTTCAGTTAACATTACACTGGTCACAATGGATTATTATGGTGAACTTCACTTCACCTGTGTCTCTTTGTCTCTCTCTGCTTTCATTTGCATCTTTTAGGTCCAGCTGTCCAGCGCCAGGTCCAGAATGGACCAACCTCAGATGAGATTGAAGCTCAGAGAGCAAGGTAAAATTTCTTAAGACTGAACAGTGAAATGGTTAAACAAAACTCAAAACTGGATTCAAATACCTGTCTGTAACATTAAACCTGTATTAACTCATCTTTGGACACAACAAACTGTAAACAGAACACTGATATTACCAAAGTTGCTGATTTACACAACTGGCAGATCCAGAGCAACATCTGCATTCATGTTATGTTTTTGTCTGCCTGGCAAATACACATCCAATATTCACTGTCCTTCAGCTCCTCACCAACTCATCAGGGAAAAATCTGACTCTTTAGCAGCTAAATGCTCACTGTCTTCAGCGGCTAGTCCCTAACTTGTTCTGTCTGCTGTTTGGTGCCGGGTATTTATATGCTGAAAACAGCGACCTGCCATTGAAAATGACTCTATGAAGGCAGTCAGAAGCAATCAAACAGGTTAAAACCAATGAGCAAAAAGAAGCTAAAACACTCTGCAGAGCTGACAGGAACTGCAGTCGAGTGATGATTCTGTTAATGCATAGTCCTTTGATCCATTGTTAATATAAAAATATTGATTATAGCACCTTTAAGCATTGACAGAATAAGCAACATTAAACAAAGTTGATAGAAAACGTGTTATTATATTTTCTATTTATTAAAAATTTAATGCACAGACACTGTGTAGGTTGGATTTGATCAGATCTGATTGGCAGTGGCCTGGCAGCATAATCAAGCCACCCCATGAAAATGTTGCTAAATTCAACGTTTCCAACATCTATTTTAAACCAGTGAGAAGAGCACAGACAGAAACAGAAACACAAAAAGTCTCCTGTGAAATAACCAAAATGGTTCAAAGTGTGGCAGAAAATTGTGTTTTCATGTAAGATCCCATCGCTCATAAAAGAGAAGCTGGCTGAGACGCTGACGCTCTTTAAATAAGAGGGGGGTCCTGGAGACCAGCAATGGAACATAGGCACAGGAACACACTCGCAGTGATACTCCAAAGACCAGATTTTTAAAAACACATAAAAGATTGTCGGCTATATTTAGATCATCCCATTAGCGTTGTGACATGCCGGCTTCCAGAACGTTTTCCGGTGAGGCTTCTTGTATTTTAGCACAGGTGGGACGGCTTTTAAGGGAAATTTACTTAATTGTCCCCAAACCAGTGGATGAACTTGAAGTGAACTCAGTCCAAACGAGAGTAGTGGTGAGGATTATGGTCGTGAGTGCGTTCCCATGTGTTACTCAGACAGAATATGAACTCTCGTGGCTGAGATAACCAGACAGCTTCCCTCACTGACTTTTATTCCTGTTCTCTTTTATCCTTCTCCTCCTCTTAATACCCTCTGCCCCCTCACAGGACTAACTCCTATAGCTAACAGTCAGACAAAGACAGTGAGCTTTACAGAAGGCCGCAACACAAGATGTTCATTTTTCCAAATCATAGAGGCAGTTTAGTATTTGAAACAATGCTCGAGGCAGTTTCCATGGCTTGCTAAACGGCCTGCATTTCTTCCACTGTGGCTACTATTCCTCTCTCCCCTTCAGAGACACACTGAGGCACAACTAGGTCTTTGTTGCTGTTTTTAAACCTACTCCAGCTTAGCCTATTGGTTCATCCAAATGCCAAATGCCAGGGCTTAAGAGAACAAATATGATGGGAGTTACGGCTCTCTCTGATCCCATGTCTGCTAAACTGTACCTCTGGCACAAAGGATTAGGTCTGTGATTGTGACGGGAGATTGTGTGCTCATGCGTGTGGATTTCGGGTTTGTGTGTGTGTGTCAGCGGACGCAAATTAATTTGACTGAGCTCTCTCCAGTGGTAGCGGGGCAGTATTGCTCAGCATCTCTGCTCCTGCTGCGTGCGCTGCTGTCACATCGAGGAGGCTGCTGGCTCAGCACTTCTCTCCAGCACACAGCTGGAAAATTCCACTTCCTCTCCACGAGCTGCCTCCTTTCTCCCTCTCTCCTGAGTCGTGACATACATATGCTTCCCACATCAAAGGCAGAGACGCGAGGAGAGATGAGGAGGGGTTTGATGGGAGTTGGGAGGGGCGTGGCTGCAGGGTGGAGCGCAGGGATGGACGGACGTGAAGGAGAGAGTGACGTGGGTTTGGACAGACGAGGAGTGGTGTAAGGCTGCAGGGGAAATTGTGCAGCAGCGCCAAAAAGTTCTTTGACGTATGTAAAGGAGTAGACGTCTTCAAGTCAGGTGAAGTCTACAAGCTCCACAAATCAAAGCTGCCTTCAGCATGAGAACAGAGAAAATCATCCCATCTGCCACGATTTACATGCACAAAGTGACAGAGTCATGGAAAATAAAGTTGCTG
This sequence comes from Chaetodon trifascialis, assembly GCF_039877785.1. Taxonomy (NCBI): domain Eukaryota; kingdom Metazoa; phylum Chordata; class Actinopteri; order Chaetodontiformes; family Chaetodontidae; genus Chaetodon; species Chaetodon trifascialis. Next base: position 9,658,548 of record NC_092074.1, read on the forward strand.
TTAAAAAGCAGCAAGTTTACTTGAAAATTTGAAACTCCAAGACAGAGACATTTCAGTGAATTAGCTTATTTCCTTATGTCATTATTAGGGAGTTGAACCCATGACCTGCTTGCCAGGACATAGCCGAGCATTTCGCCTTTCAGCCGTTGGGTTGGAGTCCAAACCTGAGCTGAAAGGAGAATGAATAACTTACATTTGTCAGGTGGACACAAGCATGAGTCTAAACAAACAACATGTTATTCATATCCACTTTATAAGGTGATAATGTGTCAGCGTTGTGTGCTGTTTGGGCTCCGCTTGTGCCCAATGGATGTCACTTCTGCTACTGCAGCCTTGAGGCAGGGGGACTTTTCTCTGGCTGCTGCTGTGAGATGCTTGGCTGCTCTTTTCCTGTAGGATAATGAAGTGACAGAATCACAAATAAGACATGACATTGTGATATTAAGTGACCAGGCGCGTTTCCTTCCTGTCCCTGTAGGCAGATGATGGAGCAGCAGCAGCAGATGCAGGCGCACATGGAGCGGGAGCGACGGTCGTCCAACTCAGGTGCTCGCACTGAAGAGCACACGTCAGCTGAAGTTTATGTAGCAAAATGTTTTGTATTGTTTACAATAAAATGTGTTTTAATCATCTGTCAAAGTTAGAACTGCATCACACAGACTCATCTCCATCTTCACGTCACTCAGGTTCTCCTTTTCAAGGCCACCCTGCTGTGCTCTCCGTGGCACCCCCAGTAGTACCTCCCCCCATGAACATGGGTGGTCCTCCTCCCCCTCCACCACCGCCGGGACCTCCGCCACCTTCAGCAGGGGCGCCCCAGCCTCCTCTCCCACCTCCACTTCCCATGTGTGGAGGGATTCACGGGGATGAGCCCCCCGCCCAGACGGGTCTCGCCGCTATGATCGCTGGAGCCAAACTGCGCCGCGTTCAAAGAGTGAGACACCAGTTTATCTCTGCAGCTTTGACGAATCAAGTGAGGCAGGAAGTGGATTATCTCCACCGAACGCCTGACTGACATACTTGATAAGTTTACTGTTTGTACGTATCAGAGAGCAACAAGTAACTCTGGACTTCACTCCTCTCCTCTCCTCAGCCTGAGGACAGCTCTTCAAGCGCCAAAAACGATGCCAACCGAACAAGTGGAGGAAGCGGAGGACTGATGGAGGAGATGAACGCTCTGTTGGCGCGAAGGTCAGAGCTGAGTTGAGAACACCACAAAACCATTTTGCATCGATATCCTGCAGCCACCATTAAAGCTTTTAATCAATGTGTGGCTCAGGATTCATTAATGATTATTGTTATTATGATTAAAACTGTTGACCTTCGTGGATGTGGATGAAATGCCCTGTTCTTAGTTGAGGCTTCTTCTTCCCCCTCAGAAGGAAAGCAGCCTCAGAGAAGCCAGAGGACAGCCAAAATGTAAGTGAATGAAAGAGTATCGTGAAGCTGGTGATTTATTATAATAATTAGGATGATGATTGAGCCATGGATGTTGATAATGTTGGTGGTAATTAGAGGAGCATAATAATAATCAACGTTATTTGGGTGTATCATCATTTTTATTGTTTGTCAAGTGATGAAAACAGAGAAGCAAACTGAGAAAAAATTAGTGCAATAAGGAAAGAATTACAAGACAAAGGAGTCAGATGAGGAGGTTTTGTGCAGGTGGGATGAATAAAGGCGTAATATCAAATAGAAGTGCTCATGATGATGATGATGATGATGATGATGATGATGCTGAGGATGCTTATTACAGTTATCCTTTCGTCTTCCTTTAGGATGACCCAAATTCTCCGTCACCCAGCACCCGGAGTGGACAGAACGCCACAGGTGGGGAAACCTGAGCACAGTCCACGATGTTACAACCTCATGTATTCCTGTGTGAAGGCCTGACTGAGTCAGAGATTAAGGGCAATAGAAAACATACAGAGAAGAACACATCATGGCCAAAAAAGATGCCAATTTCATGAGACAGGAGTGTAACAGATGCAGTGGTGGAAAGAAACAAAGTGGACTTCATTCAAGTACTGTATTTCAGTACAGTTTTGAAGTTGCTGAACGATACGTCAGATGGAAATATTGTACTTTTTAATTCATGACAAAGACAGCCTCAGTTACTATTTTACAGATTAGGATTTAACATACAAAAACAATTATTTTTATTAGAATAAACATCCTGAAGTAGTTCAAATGAGCTCCACTGTGAGCAGCTACAACAGCTAATAATGCTACTTATGCATTAGTGCATCTGGATTGTCAAACTCATGGTTTAAGATATGGTAATTTGTCACTCACAGGGGATTTTCCTGCATTATGAGAACTTTTACTTTTGATTCTCTCAGTTCCTGTTTCTCAGAATACTGTACTTATGGTCAGATTTTGAATGCACGACTTTACTTGTAAACACTGAAGTATTGCTACTTTCACTGAAGTATGTGTAGGATCTGAGTACCACCACTGCACAGGTATAATGTAAATGTTAAAGGGAAATCAATAGAGAAGTCAGATTAAAAAGTAAGTGAAGTAAAAACTAAAGTAACTGATGATGATTGTAGACAGAGAGATTCTGTCTGTCAGTCTGTCCTCCTGTCTGTACCTTTCTGGTTATGGCTCAAAGTCTGCCTCAGATAATGTTAATAAACCCTTGCTGGTTTCTCTGCCTGACCCGTTCCTGTTGTTTAGATGGTGCAAAGAAGCCGTGGGACCGAGCTAACTCTGCAGACAGGTCAATGGTTTCAAGGTGAGAGCCGGCGGTGTCACAGCTCATTGGATATGTGTCTGTGAAGCCGAACGACGGGAGTGAGTCTAACAGAGATTGTGTTGTCATGCAGGGTACGGCCCGCGGGGGGTGGCAGTGACACAGACTCGTTAGACCTTGACAGAATGAAACAGGTGAAGAAAACACACTGAACACTAACCAGCAGCCACGATTTTGTTACTTATGTTTTGGCAAAACAGAAATCATGTATTTCCCAAAAGTTTATTTGCTTGCTGTGTTCAAGAATTTCTACAGCAAATAAATATGTGTGGTACTACGAACACTGATGTTATCCATTTGTTTGTGCATCGTTAGGAAATCTTGGAAGAGGTGTTTCGTGAATTGCACAAAGTGAAGGATGAAATCATCGATGGTATGTTTAATTTCCTCTTGAAACACTGAAGAGGGGTAATCAATCAACATTTTGGAGCACCGTCTCTTGCCTAATTCATGCTGATGAATATTTAATTGGAAGTCTAACCAGTGGGACGATGGGAGTTAGGTGTTATGTTGAGCTGTGACCACTAGGTTGCACTAGAGTCCCAGAAACCTGAACATGGAAATTTAATAGATCAAAGCTTACAGTACATAGACAAGCAGCATTTTAAAAACGTGGGTAGATCATCTATAATGATCACAGATAAGAACAAAGTGAATACCTTGTATTGAATTACATTATTACTCAATGTTATTACTGGATTAAATAAAATGTGTGAAATAACTCAAATTATAGGGATGTTTATCACAAATATGTCCAAATATGATAAATTGACATCGGAATGAATTGCAGATTATGTTAAATATGTTAGAAATTGTTCATGTAAGCCTGAAAACTCCTGAATAATATCATCTTCAGTCCCTACATGTTTACATTATCTCACACATATTACATTACAGAGGAAGCTACACATTGATTCTACATACATTTATATCATCTATGATAAAAAATTATAATACATTGCAGAAAAGTTTAATAAATGACTTTACATTACAGAAACTGTAATGACAAATTATTAGACATGTTTTATCAATTATCACGACAAAATATAATCCAAAATATCTTACACATATACATAGATTTCTACAGTATCATAATGAAAATGCGAATAAATTACAAAATAATCCAGATATTGCATGAATATTACACAGTACATTGTACATTACACTGTACATGCACATACTATATTATAGTAAAAATAATAATACATTACAACGTAATCCTGGTAATTGACTAAATATTAGTCATATTTTCAGTCAATAGTTAAAGTAAATAAACAGAAATAAACGATATCACTAATAGGATCATTTGCAGTCAATGATATTAATGAATGCATTATTTTCTCTTTTTTCCTTTGTTTATTTTTCATGATACGTCTGTCCCACCACTTTCTTTAAAGGAGCATCCCATGAAGATAACCCTGATGACATCACTATAATATAATCAGGGTTAATTTTTCACACTTTGGAAAGCTCCAACTGTTTTCACAGGATATGTAGTATTGCGCATGGCGACTAAACTGAACTTCATGCGCCTTTAACTTCTCACTGCAGACAGGGTTTGATGTTATGAGGATATATTAATCTAACTGGTTGTATATGTTCCTTTGTTTTCTCTTTTCTGCCTACAGCCATTAGACATGAACTCAGTCGAATTAGCACGACATAATCTTTCAGAGCCACTCCGCGACATGAGCCACCTTTTCGTGGTGGTTCCTTTTCCCCTGCAGCAGCTGCTGCGGCCCTGAAGAGGAGGAGGAGGAGCAGGAGGAGGAAGAGAAGTCAGGAACGGAGGCCCAAACTGTGACATCTACTCATCCTGTCCAGCTGCGGTGTTGAAGCAATGCAGCAACGTTGCTGTAACACCGCAGACGTGTCTGTGTAACGTTTGGTTTGTTTGTTCGGAGAGATGGACGTGACCGGGGCTCGCTCTCGCACTGATTACTCTGATTTCTTAACATTTTCTGTCTGTTTGTTAGCCCAGTTCACCCCTCTGTCCTCCACCTGAAGGAAAATGGATAAAATTCTAATGATTTTATTTGTTTTGCTTTTTTTTCTCCACACACTTTTTTATTATTATTACTATCATTTTCATTATTATTATTACTATCATTTTTATGATTGTCAGCGTAATGTTAATATGAATAGTGGTAGTGTAGTGAGTGCAATGGTAATAATGAGGAAATGATAATGAGAATATGATAGTAATGATAATGTTGATCATTATTATTGCACATCATTTTATGTCAGCCTTTTACATTTTATATTGAATATTTTCATTTGTTTTTGTTTTAGATACAATTGCAAGCACATCCAAAAAATTGTTTCTCGTCCTCTAACATCGAACATTTTTTAAAGGTTTTTTATCCTTTTCGCCAACACAGATATGTGTGGAACCATGGCAGAAAAAAAGCAGGCTCTGACCTGAAACTGAGGGTGGAATAAACTTCTTTGGATATTGCGATCTTATAAACAAAACAAAACAAAACAAAAAAAATTAAATAATACACAAGAGTATTTGTGATCATGTTGTTAATAAAATGTTTATTGGCTGCAAGGATATGGTGAAGTATCGTTCATTTTATTCTCTCCTTTTACGACAAAGTGCTTCCTGGTTTGACAACAATAACAACAAAAGAAACGCACTAAGTTTAAAATGAATTCAAATAAAACTGTGAACAATGTCTTGGATAAACGAGGCTGTCTCTTTCCTTTTGTGCTTGTTTGGGCGCTACTTTGATGCCTGTCTGGTGCTTTTGTCAGACTCAATTTTTCTTTTCATTTATTTTTTTTTTTCCTAACGCAAAAATATGTGCTTATTAAATAGGCTCCATAAATGGCAGCTGGTGCTGTACAGAGAAGTGTGAAACATCTGAGCTGCTTCTGTGCAACCTTATTGTGTTATGAAAGTGTTGCACACAATGTAGGATGCTGTTAAAGTGTCCTGCAAAAATATTTGCTAAATAGATTCCAAAAATAAGCCCAAATGATCAATTAATGTAGCACGCTCTTTGTGCATTACTAGGTACTCATGAAAGTGTTTAATTATCTGTAAATGTAAAATTTATTGTGAATTAATGATAACTCCACCTCATAGATTCAGCATGGGCTTGTGGTGTGTCCCCTATTTGCTGCAGGCTCTTGTGCTATTTACATAAAATTGAAGTAAAACAACATACTTTTTCAGCTCTAGCATATCAGCTACATAAATACTGTAATGCTACCAACCACTACATGCAATTGGCTGAGACTTGTAGGCAGGAAGATGAACATTGGCTCTCACTTTATTGAAACTTTACTGGTTTTAAAAATCACTTGCTAAGTAACAGTATCCACATTTTGCATGCACGCACAATATTTGGCAGGTGGGATTAAACGCTGCAGGCTTTATTGTCAGTGAGAGCATGCATCAGTCCATATAAACAGAGTTGCTGCAAATATTGATTAGAATGTCATCAAATGCAAAAACTGAGGCGTGGACACTCATGCAACATGATGGGAAGCTTGAACCCATGGAGAGCAGTGCAACAGCAGTTTCTTCCTTTAATTGGCCATTCATATGTCTATAGCCAGTGTAGCTTTATTTAGACTTAGGTCTGATCATCATTGTGTAGATCTAACAATAGACTTCAACGGATGCAGCAAGGGCAAAGTTGATTTATGTCGGTACTCTATACTTCAAGTTCAAGTTGATTAACTCTTTTCTTTGTGCAAAAAATCTGCATGTTTCCAGCTGTGTTGGACTATTAAAACAGTTCAAATAAAGCCAGTTAAGACTATCTAATAAAAATAATCAATCAATTAAAGTCAATTCAATTTTTGCTGGATAGGCAAGGCTTGCTTCCCATCTCATCCCATTCACGTTCAATTCTTTGCTTCAAAAGTTGCTGATCAGGATAAGCCAGTTTAATAGGCTACATAATTTTGGCATCAGGTCACTTGTGATGGATATTTGCTATTTTAGACATTTTGTAGACAAAATTATCCTTTGAAAACATAATCTATACGGCAAGTGAAATTCAATAATAGTTGCGCTTCTAATTCCTAAACATTATGTAATTTACCAGTTCATTCATGTGAAAAAAAAATCACATTACTGCTTTTGTGACAAATATAACATAACATCATGTCAACAAAGTTTGGGAACCCCCTGGTACAACCGCTACCACCAGCAGCACTGTTATCGCTGGGTTCACCAAAGTCTCGCGATGTTTCTCTATTAGAGAGCATTGTGGCGACGAGAACTGGTGTGGGACGGAGTGAAGAGAGTTGTTATCGAAGAAGAGGGAGAGGAGACAGAGGCAGGAGCAGAGCCGGGGGTGTGTGAGTGTGTTTGTGAGGTCCAAAAAGGAGCACAACACGGCGTGAATGAGAGAGGCAAGCTGGCGGAATTCAATATGGCATCCGGAGATACGCTGTACATTGAGACAGACGGCTCGGAGATGCCGGCCGAGATCGTGGAGCTTCACGAGATAGAGGTGGAAACGATACCGGTGGAGACTATCGAGACCACGGTGGTCGGCGGGGATGACGATGACGACGATGGGCAGCCCATGATCGCGCTCCAGCCGCTGGTCACCGACGACCCCAGCTCGATCCACCACCATCAGGAGGTGATCCTGGTCCAGACCCGGGAGGAGGTGGTCGGTGGGGATGATTCGGACCTGCACACGGACGGCGGCAGCGGGTTCGAGGACCAGATCCTCATCCCGGTACCGGCTCCTGGGGTGGAGGATGAGTACATCGAACAGACTTTGGTGACTGTGGCTGGGAAGAGCTCAGTGGGTCGGGTGAAACGGGGAGGCGGCACTGGAGGCAAGAAAGCGGGCAAAAAGAGCTATTTAAGTGGCGCGGAGGCTGGCGGAAGAAAATGGGAACAGAAGCAGGTGCAAATAAAGACACTGGAGGGGGAATTTTCTGTTACAATGTGGGCGTCGGGTAAGTAACGTTAACGTTAGCCCTGTGGTGGTCTGTCAGATCCGTTGTTAGCCGTTGCATGAGGCCTCGTTGCCAGGGCGTTGTCCTGCTGCACCAGACTAGTTCCTGGAGTGCTCCGTTGCACCGTTGTGAAAAGCAACAAATAATGCAAGTTTTCGATGCAAAACCTTATTATAGCATAGCGAAATGTTTTTGTTTTGAAGGGAGGCCATGTTTTAGGTGTTGCTGGGCGCCGCCATATTCCCCGAGACTAGTAAGTATGGCGGCGGCCCCGAAAAAATGGCGATTGTGGCGGTCAGGCAGAGATGGCGGCGGTGCTTGGGGGAGATCGAGACAGCTGGGTTTGGGTTATGTGCAGGCCGCAAAACTGTGGCGAATGTGGTGTTCAACTGCAGCTGGTGCAGCGACGGAGGGACATGAGGAGCGTGTGGAAGTTTAATATGTGTGGGATTTAGATTGTGGGACTTTTTATGCAGTAAATCGTTTAGCAGTTAGCTGTTTGCTGTTGGTTCATCAGACAGCTTTACGTCTGCGTCAGGTTAGCTAGCTGCTGCCTCTGAGCAGCGGGGGAATGACCCAGTGGTGATCCATCATTACGGAAAAGGGTCTTAATAAGGCAACGAATAGCTTATATTTTAATGCTTGCTGGTTTTATATTACAGTCAGATTAAAAAATAAACACTCACTGCTGGTCAAAGTGTTAATATTGAGGACGCAGCAGCTACTTTGAGCTATTTTTAGTGCACCCTGCTGGTTGCTTTACAGTAGGATTCAGTGGTTTTGCTTCTTATTTGTACTCACGTCTTCACTGAAGGGAGGTAGAGTCCTGTGCTCTAAAAAAAAAGTGTATATCTGAGAAACAAAGCCAGAAAATTCTAATTTAACTAAAACTGTAGATGAAATTATTATTAAAAAATTTCTGCAGATAACTAGATGTTAGTCTGCCAAACTTTTGTCTTTATGTTTTCTACTTTTCTTGTTTGTCGTATGTAATTTTGTTATTACGGTTAGCAGGGTCCCATTAGCATTAGTTAATTATTATTTATGATTTTAACACCTGTAAAATTAATAGCAGGAGGAGGCGAATATGTGAAATTGGGTCATTTTGTTAATAATACAAATCCATAGTACTTAATGCAACAGTAATGTGGCTCCTGATATCACCTCATAGCCTAAGCGGCTGCAGATGTGTTTGCCCTCCCTCCCACCTTTAGCCAGGGGGAAACACGTATGTTATCGGTTCAGTCTCTGTAATGTGTTTCTAGATGACAATAAAGACATTGACCATGAGTCAGTGGTGGAGGAGCAGATCGTCGGGGAGAACTCCCCTCCGGACTACTCCGAGTACATGACGGGGAAGAAGCTGCCCCCTGGTGGCATCCCGGGGATCGACCTCTCAGACCCCAAACAGCTGGCGGAGTTTGCCAGGTGAGTGTGTGATGGGGTCTGTTACCTGAGGGGACACAAGCAGGAAGATATCACTGTTCAGTCACAAAGATGAATAGAATAGGCTGTGAAGGAAAGATCACACATGTAAAAACAAAGCAGTTTAGAGCACATTCTTCCATCAGTGGTTGTATTTCCTGCCTCAGCTGAACTTTTGGCTACCTCATTTACAGGAAGGGGCAGAGAAACCTCCAATATGTTCAACAAAAGATTTATTTCCTACTGACAATGCCATAGTTTTTTCTTCCCCTCAGGTTAAGCGTCTGTGTGTCTTTTGAAGCACACGTAAACACTGTGTGAAATGATGCCTGTGGTGTGGCACGAAATTGTGTTTTGGTGGTGTCTCAGGTGACCATCAAAAAAGTTAAAAGGAAAAAAAGGTGTTCAGTGGCGCCAGTTTAGCAACTAACAGTTATGCAATGATCATTATATGCACCCTGTCATTTTGACATCTAATTGTATGATCTATAAGATGTCAGAACACGGTCAGAACTGTCAGTCGTAATAAAACTAAATTTGGCCCACTTCAGTTGCTTGTTTGGTCCAACCAGGAGCTGCAAAGCAGCGAGACCAGTGACTGCTCACACCAAGCAGGCATGATGTAATTATTTATCATAAGAACTTCACAGAAACTTTTCGGTTTTGCCATAAATGTGTGTCATCTCGAGGTGAAATGCCATGTGGGGACATTTCTGCTACCTCTTACTGATAAAGGTTATTGATTAACTAAAAAAAAAAAAATCAACATTAAAACTGGACCAGGAGATGATGGGTGCTTGCATCAAAAGGGATGGCTTTGCACGATGTGTCTCTGTTTTTGTTTGTTAAAAACTCCAACCCACATCTTTTTTTTGGGACACAGGATGAAGCCCAGGAAAGTCAAAGAGGACGATGCTCCCCGGACGATAGCCTGTCCTCATAAAGTGAGTGTAACAACAATCTATAATAACATAACAATCTGTTGTTTGATGGTCTGAACATTGTTGCTGTCTGCGTAATTGCAAATTTCTGTAAAGGTTATTAAAAGTGAAGGAAGCACTTTAGTGTATTGATTTTCATGTACCTACAAGGACACAATGAAACCTCATCTGAACTCTACATGTTTTGCTAATATAAAAGTTTTAAATATATATATATATATACACACACACACACACACACACACACACACACACACACACAGACATGATTAAAGGAAACTATAGAAAATGTAGAGGACTCTTGTGTATTTGTGTACAAGGAAAAACAAAAGCCATTTTGATGCACCACTTCAGAGTTTACATGCCTGCTGCAAACAACCTGACATTACTTGCCCATGTGCGCTGTTTGTCAACTTTGTGCTGCACTTTCTCTGGTCCCCAGGGCTGCACAAAGATGTTCAGGGATAACTCAGCCATGAGGAAGCATCTCCACACCCACGGCCCCCGCGTGCATGTCTGCGCAGAGTGCGGCAAGGCGTTTGTCGAGAGCTCCAAACTCAAACGTCACCAACTTGTTCACACAGGAGAGAAACCCTTCCAGGTTGGCATCTGGGCGCGCTTCACACTCCACCATGCACAGATACACTCTCACTATTTTTACATTTTAAGCACATAAGCCCATCACAGTTTAATGCTGATTTCAGGCTAAGGAGAATGGGATATTGAGTAATTGCTGGCTTATGGGGTTCAAAATTTGTCTACCAACACCAGTAAAACTCAAGGTCATCTGTCTCAGTGGCTTGTAACATTTTGATGCTTTGCATTATCTTAAACTTGCTCCAAAATCATTTGAATTTACTACATATTGTAATATATATCTGCACCTTAATTACTTAGGCTACGATGGCAGAGTTTCCATCAGTGTTCTTAGACTTTTGTACCAGTGGTTCTGTGTTTTCATGGTAAAGATGCAGACCAAAGCAGGCTTCTCATTGGCCCACAGCTGTTGATTTTGCTGAGTCAAATGACACCACAGTTTACAGTAACAGCTGTAGCTGCATAGCTATTGTATCTAATTAAGTTCTATAAGCTCATTGAAAACAATGTTTCCATCTGGCTGATAACTTTAAATGAGAGGCCTAGAGAAGAATTTTACTGTATTATATATTTGATTGCTACATACACACTTGCACAGCAAGACCAAGAGTCAAACTGCCTGCCCCACAATCAGTATTGTTTTGTATTGCAGTGTCCAGCTAATTGGTCCTTGTAGTAGAATGATAAAGGAAAGTGTGAGCTCAGACTGTAATTTTGTCCTAACGTGAACCTGTTTGGCTGCTTACTCTTATTGTTTGCATTTTCAAACACTATGTTTCACTGTAATGTTACAGTAGAAAGGGGTTTTAGGAGCAACTCTAACCTATGTGTTCAGTCACCATAAGATTATTTTGGGTAATGCTGGCTGGGGTTGCTGAAGTGTAAACTTCCTTATGTCAAACAAAGGTCCATACTGTTCGTGGTTAAGTAGTTAGCCTGATAGCTAACGATTGTGGCTTTAGTTAGAGCAGATCAATACACTGTTTAGTCCTTTCTGTCCACTTCTGCTCTGGTGTTTTTGGTTTAGTTGAAATGCAGTGTATAGCTCTACAGCCACTACTTCAACGTGTAGAGAAGTCCAAAGCGTGACAGGCGTGCTGTTGCTAAGCTGTGGTCAATATTTGTTAAGGGAAGATGTTAACAAATTGTCAGTGAAGTCCAGAAGTTGGGTGTTCACAATGTATGATCAATGTGGAGACTGACCCCTCTGCTCCTCTCCCTCTTTTAGTGCACCTTTGAAGGCTGTGGGAAGCGGTTTTCTCTGGACTTCAACCTGCGCACACATGTGCGGATCCACACTGGAGACCGGCCCTACGTCTGCCCCTTCGACGGCTGCAACAAGAAGTTCGCGCAGTCGACCAACCTAAAGTCTCACATTCTCACACACGCCAAAGCCAAAAATAACCAATGAGAGTCCTTCTGACAGAGTCAAGCCACACCAATGTGGAGGAAAAGAGCATCTTAGCGGCACATGTGAAACCTCTTTGAACGGAATGAAAAGCTTGAGACTTATTGATTTATATGAAAAAATCTGACAGATTAAGAGACTTAAAAACAATGAAATTCAGCTAGTTTCCCTGCATCTCTTTTCTTCTGCTGTCATCTTGGATGAGGAACACACTGACTATTTCCCCAATGCCCCGGCCAACGCAGTCCCTTTGTTTCTCCAGTGGCACTTGGCTGCCAGAAGATGGAACTCATGGACAAACATCAGAGACTTATTTTTACCAGAGCGAGGAGAGAAGCAGCAATCTATTAGTATTTTTATTTTCTCACATAGCTTTTATTTTCCTCAAGTGTGCATATTGTACACTTGACTCAGGCTGTGTTTAGTAAAATTGTGATTTTTTTTTTTTCTTTCTCCTCCTGCATTATGAGATCAACCTATGATACAAAAGGCCGCTGGCCTTGCGTGACCTGTTTCACATGTATGACAAGTTAAAAAACAGCTGTATGTTTGCATTTCCATACCTTTGGTTGTATTTTTTCTCTAACCACAAAATAACCTTGTATACTTGTACTGTATGGCTGTATTGAAAATACGTAGACATAGATAGAGGTGTGATTTAAAGTGTTAACCGATTAAACTTTTAGTCATGAGTTGCTTTATATTTTCTATGAGCTGTCTTTACACAGATGAATGAGTAATATAAGCTTACTCAGAGCGTGTCTCAGTTAAAGTATCTGGAGCGTACATTGAATTGACTGCGAGACCATCACTTTCTTTGTTAGAATGTAATGTACAGAAGTCAACCATTAACTTCCTTTGTTGATATTTACACCCATGTATCTCAACTGCCCACAATAAAATGGGTCATTCCAACCCTGTCGAAATATGCGAAAGCTTTTCTTAAGTGGATCTTTTTCACTGACTAATGTTTGTTATTCTTCTTGATCTGAACTACGTAGTGTTTGGAATGTGCTGTTTTGTTTTTGTTTTTGTTTTTTTTGAAGGAAATCCATGTATTTGATGTCACTAGTTACTGTGCAGATTGTTGAGACTTATTTTACATTTGAAAAACATGATCTTTTTATTATGAAATAGGCTCCGTTGTTATAGGTTAACTCACAGAATATAAAGCAGTTAGAAGTAGCTTGACCTCAAGCGGGTTCCAACACTTAAGTGGTGCTGACGTGTTAATGCATCAGTAATAATGATCCAATAGTATAATGATATAACACTGACAGGCGCCTTTCTGCATAATGACTGCTTTTATTTTTAATACTCTCTTGCTTAAGTACAATTTCTAATGCACGTCCATCACTTGCAATGGAATATTTATATATATATATACATTGCTACTTTTTACTTAAGTAATGGACTGAATACCAACCAATCTTTGTCACAATCCATCTTTGTTGTTCTTTATGCTTCTTTGTTTTTTAGATGGCGTTTTGGTTAAACCTTTTTAACTCACCAACCAGAGATATTAGTATAGTTATATCTCATAGGTCTATTCAATAATCCATCAGTGGCTACACAAAAGATAAGAAATTAGAAGCATTTAAAACATTACGTGTTGTGGAAAATGTCCAGCAGCAACATGCAACAGACTTCCAAAATTGACTTTTTTAGGGACATTAAAAGTAAAGATGTCAGTCTTCATCCGTGTTTGACTCAGGGTAACAGACTTAGCATCAGCTAAGTGGAATTTTTCTCCTTCCTTCTCAGGTCCCCACTTGCAATTTTTGAGTTTACACATAAGTCCTTTCCATTTTGTGCTCAGCCAGCAGGATTAACACAACTGTCGACCTCAGCGCCCTGCTAAGATCCTGCTCTTTGGCCTGATCCTGGTCATCCTGCTGCAGACCCCAGACCAGCTCTTCTTACTGCCCCCTTCTGGCACACAGCTCTCATGACTGTGCCCAGGTGCCCGTGCTATCCATGGTGCTGATCCCCATGCGGCGCATACAACAGCATTGGCAAGCTGCAGAGTAAAATAGACAGTTTTTGAAAACTCCTGTTCTCGCTGTCTGTCACACAGAGCGATCCTAGAGGAAGAGGAAAAACAAAGGGAGCCGTCCTGCTTTGTGTTTCTGGTGAGGAGATACATTGATTCAGCTCCAGTGCATTCCTGATGTCTTATTGGCTTTTTTGGACTCCAAACAGCTCCGACTTGCTGCTTGAAATTCAGAGCCAGGCACATTTTACCTTTACCTGAGAGCAACTTTGACTGGAGTGATGTGTAAGTCCACCCTCTGTGTGTCTGAGAGAGAGTCAGAGTTTGTAAGGCTGATTCAGGCATGATTCCACTTGGGGGTCTCTGTCTTTTTTCTTTTTTTCCAAGGCACCATTTATTCACAGGATTGGTTGTTTTGATTGACAAAGGCAGGGGAGAGTAAATGCACTACTTGTTATGCAGCTGAAGTCTGTCAAGCCTCCAACACCTGCTCTCTTTCAGATGCTTATTTCATTATGGCTTCTCTCTCCCAGGAGTCGAGGCACTTGTGTGTATGTGTGTGTGTTTTTTCTATTTTTAATTCCGTGCTGCATGTTTACCTGGATGTTCCCTTTCTTGCCTTCTCTCTCTCTCTCTCTCTCGGCTTTGGCCAAGTCTTAGCTTATTCGCAACCTGAGTCTGATCTCGCCTACAATCTCGTCGGCTGGATTTTCTTTCATTAGTTTGTCTCCCTCTCTGTTGCACTGGCGGCAAGCAAACACAGGTTTATCATAGTGAAGCATGCCAGGCAGCCTCAGCGGTGAGATACCCACCGTAGCTGCACTAAACCCCTTCATCTGTGAGTGGAGACTAAATCAGGAAATCTTTACAGATCTACCTTCAGCCCTCTGTGCTTTATTATTTATTTTGCATTTCTTAATAACACTTCTGCAGAGATCCTCCTCTCGCTTGTGCTCTGCTTGTCAAGAGCCGAAATACACAGTCACGTGGTGCTGGATGTAAATAAATCCTGAGGCAAACAACCAGCAGAGTAAACATTAAATTGTATGCGCTAATATTCAGTTTAAATCTTCATATAATGTAAGACATGCTCATTTAAGCCCATTAAAGGTGAGCAAATGTTACTCTGCAAATACAGACTTGTACAAATGGACTTCATCCTCAGTTACATACAGTGGAAGCCTGTCAGTGACTTTAACTCCCCCATTGCTCGACCACAGAGCCGATGTGATGGTTAGGCATGCAGACTGGCATAACTCAGCTCCATCCAATCTGTAGGTCAAATCTCTGAATGTAAATCTGTTCTGGACACGTTTAAAACCTCTTGAAGTGCCTTTTTTTTCTGCGGTGAGCACAGCAAGAGATGCTATTTCCATGCAGAAAATATGTTGCCAAGGTAACAGAGGAGAGAGTGAGAGTGTGTGTGTGCGTGTGAGAGAGAGAGCGAGAGAGGAGCTGAGATACCCAGTGAATACCAGGACTGCCGCTGCAGACGTCGAGCACAGCGCTCCACCCTGTCAGCGTTGCTACAGTGGATTTTCGAGCCGTGTACATCACTCGTTGCACATCTGAAGGCCGTCTATGAATGCTCTAAATGTCAAGACAGTTGGGTTTTATTTCTGTCTCCATTTGCTCAAGTGTCACACCAAAGAACAGTACAGGTTGTTATTCATCGTTCAGTTTCCTGCTCTTTCTACACCTCACCCTCTTTTTCACCTCTGGTCCTCTTATCAGCTCTCTTTTCCCTCTCTTAGTCTGTCTCCACCTAAATATAGACTGCCTCTCTCTTTCCTCTGCCTCAGTTTCAGTCTCTCCGTCTGTATACACCTGTCTCCTCTCTCATCCTCTCTCTGTCTGTCAAACTCAAAACTGCTTCATCTGCATGGCCATAATTAACCACGCTGTTGCGAAAGTAGGTTGCGCAAGGTTTACAATGTAAGTATAATAATTCACAATTCAAATGGCAGGAAGTGGTTTGCACATTACACCACTACGACTCACCACCTAATCATCACGGGATTAATCATTTAGGTCATTTGTCATGCAAAGCAAGCCAAAGGGAAAGAAAAAAAAAAAGCTGGCTCTCCAAGTGTTAGGAATGGCTGCTTTTCTCTGTTTCACATCATTATAAACTGAAATGAATTTTTGGATTTGAATCATTGGTTGGACAAAACAAACAATTTGAATATTTGATGTTGGGCTCTGAGAAATGTTGACGGGTTTTTTGGCTTTACTAAATGATCATCTGATTTCAGAGGTTGAACATGATTAAGTACACTAACTCTTAAGCACAGTTTTGAAGTACTTTAAATGACTATTTCCATTTTATGCTATACATTATACTTTTATTCCATTTCATTTCAGAGGGAATTATTGTACTTTTTACACATTTATCTGACTGCTGTAGTTATCATTAGTCCGATGTGATGTCTTAAAATGTCTTGTTTTGTCAGTCCAAAACTCAAAGATATTGGTTTTATATCATATAAATCACAGAAAAGCAGAAGATCCCCACATTTAAGAGGCTGAAAACACCATTTTGTTGCATGAAAAATAACTGAAATGATAAATCTATCATCAAAATAGTTGGCGATTAAGTTTCTGTCAATCGACTAATGGATCAGCTGACTAATTGTCAGCAGTGTCTAGTTGGGCTCCTTGTCACATTTCACTTTAGGTTTCATTTGAATAACTGTTTGAGGCCGAAAGAAGATCTAATATAAAAACCAATGATTGCAGAAATAAATGCTAATTTGTGGAGCAGAATGTTTCACACGTACTGTAAATGCATTCTACAGCTACTACTTGTGTACCTTTACAGTAGTATAATTCATAATGGTATATTAAAAAATTTAGAATTTTTACTCATCTCGGAGTCCTTTGAAAATTGTTGTATATTTACTTCCATAAAGGCTTTGAGTACTTCATCCACCCCTGACAGATTAAAAAACAGATTAATCAATCATGAAAATAGCGCTTTGCGGCCCTACACAGCACATTATAATGAGAGTGCTTTGAAGTCTGAGAGCGTGTCGAGTTTTATTTTGGTAGAGAGCTCGCTTCTTCTTACTGTCTTCAAACAGACTGCAGTGTAGCATTAAGTGTTGCTCAGTCTGTAAGGCTTGTTTGTGGCAGACGGACTCTTCTCTGGGTTGCCGGGTTTGTCTGTGTCCACCAGTCTCAATGACAAAGTTGTGATCACACTCACTTTGTTTTCAGTGTCTGCTTGTGCTCAGATAATCTGCCACTTGCAACTGTCTGTTCAGTGCTTAACAGCGTTGGCTTCCCTTTGCGTTTTTGTTGCACGGTAGACATTCTTTGTCCTCATTTGATTGGTCCAGATTGTGTGAAGCTTGTACTACACTAGTCAACACTAGTCTCTAGTCCCCTGTGCCTCAGTCTCTCCTCCCATCAAGCCACCAGACGTCAATCACAAATTGACCTTAATTTGATCATGCTTCATCTCAGGATCCTCATCACGTCCTAGCTTCGTTCCACCCGGTCACTAAAGGTGAGATCTCTTCAAAAGAGCGTAGCCATTGCATCTACATTTCAAATCTCTCGCTGTAGGGCTGTGCAGAGATGTTAGCGGCCTACAGGTTCTAATCTACATCATCAAACATAGTCACAGTTAGATCAAAAGACCTTTAAAGCCTTGTTTATGAAGAGCTACCTGACATTCTCAATTTTCCCCGAAGTGGCTGCGTCCCATCAGCTGCAGCGGGTGACAACTGATCAAACAATAGCTGTGAGGCCATGTGCGCTGTTATTTTCTGCCCATATCCCCATGTGTGTTAGCGTGTATGCTTTATGTGCCCAATTAACGTGAAATTCACGTTAAACGCAACACCATGATTTGATATCTCAACTTAACAAGCACACTTCGATGTGATCACTCTGAGCAATAAATAAGATTAGCGCACAGAAACACAGACAATTCATAATCCTGGTGTGAGCTGGTTATGAAAGCCCTAAAGCCAAGCAGATGTGTGTGTGTGTGTGTGTGTGTGTGTGTGTGTGTGTGTGTGTGTGTGTGTGTGTGTGTGTGTGTGTGTGTAAAATTTATTCAGAGATGGGCGAGTGCAATGCAGCCAGTAGCATGTTATAGTTTCGGACTACTTGGTGCTTGTGAACAAAATAATATGCCCCACGACCTCCCAACAGCTTCCTATCCTCCATTACCAGAGGCCTGAAGCGATAACAAGATTAGCATAAGCACTTTTAGTAAGTCACAGTGAATGGGATTCTTAAAGAGGCTTAAACTGTCCCCCCTTCACCGGCGGCTGATAGATAGTTGGGAGCTGACTGGCACATCTGCTTGCTTGCTGCTGTTCTCTTAGTGATCCCCAACATTGGCAAATCAATGAGAGATCCATCACTGGGGACACTCAGTGCACAGACAGAGAGCAAATCACTTCTATAAGTGATAGCAGCTATCAGGCAAATGGGCAGAAAATGGTTCCTAATGGTGCCTGGTATGTCTGGTGTAAACTGCAGCCAGCCTCTTTGTCGTCCATCACCCTGGAGCATATGTAACCGAAAGACGGGAGGCAGCAGGAGAGGAGAGGAAGAGGAGGAAGCATCTGTTCGTTCAGCATGGGAACCCCTTGGGGGGGCACCACGATAATCTGAGTTCACGTCAAACCAAATCTGGTATCTGTGCGGTGTCACTTAGTAAGTCTGCGTGTCAAACAGTGGAAGTCACTCAGTCAGCACCCCTGGTGTGTGACCTTCACTCAGCCGACACCTCTACTTTCTAAGTACTACTTTTCAGAAATGCTCGCTCATATTCTCTCTCGGCTTTGTCAAAAACCCTGTTGGTAATTGAGGCATAGTTGACACAAAAGCTGAGATCATAAAAAATGAATGACTCCCAACCCTCCTCTAAACCCCTTGAAGTCGGGCACAGGAGACCACTGGTCAAAAGTGGAGTAAAGAAGTTTTTGGTGTGAGCAACTGACATCATAGCAGGACACTTGGCGGCGAGAGATGTCAGCTTTAATCATGAGTTTGACTAGACAGTAACAGTTGGTGCTGAGTAAACAAGGAAGTCTTTAGTTTAGATTTGACCATTTCAATTATCTTCCCCTTTGCCCAGACTGCTGTTTTCCCAGAAACAGTAATCACATTCACTATTAATGAGCCATGATGTTCATCCTGGACCCATTTACTCCTCTCAATAATGCATACTCTTTGGAATTGCCTGTGCATATTTTACACGGTGCAGCCCCCTCTATGTGCTCCCCCTAAGAGGGTTATCATTGGTGTTTTGGACAGATACGCTATCTGGCCCCGGGCTCTGTCTACGTGTACTCCCCAGGATAATGCTTGCCAGGGGAACAATGTCTCAGTTGTGACACTGACTGAGGCCGCCTGCTGTGCAAAGATAATGAAACACTGAGCTGCAGCATGGAGAGCAAAAGGTGCTAACACACTTGATGAAGGACCTCAGTCTTCTTCGATTAAGCATTCATATTACCCCTCTCTAACTGTGTTTCTAATAAGCTCTTCAGTTTGTTGAAATAGGCCCAACGATCTCTTTAAATAAGACAATTGACCACAAATTGGACACATCAATGCCCCAATGTGATTTTTCTACATCATGATTGTCATTAAAAGCAGGCAATTGTGGCGTCGGAGACCATGTTGGTTTAAGTGCTCTGTAAAGGGACTCGTTCTGTCAGAACCAACTGAAAGTCACACAAAGGAATGAAAAGCCCATTAGCAATGACAGCAGAAAATGAATTTAATCAGCGGAACATTGACGCTACGATTGAGAAGGAGGACGGGGGCGGGGGTGGAGTTCGGGGGAGTTAATCAAAATGCTTCTGACGATCGCTCTGACCCCCGTGGCATTTGAGCTGCATATCAAATCAGCCCAGACTGAGGAGGGATTGGCCAGCGTGTTTGTAGAAGGCAGGTCAGACTCAGGAAGACTGGCAGCTTCAGCTCTCAAGTGGGCTGATTGGCGGGTGGGGGGTTTGGATGTGAGCGAGGGTTGTTCAGGAGCATGGCAGGACTCTTGAGAGAGAAGTGAGTCAGCATGATGCAAGACAGTACACTGGAGGGTGGGGTGGGGGTGGGGGTGGGGGGGTCAGATGGTGGTGAGGGGAGGAGGAGGACTAGACAAGGGCCAGGAAACACATTATAGGGGTTTGCAAAGAGGGTCAGGCTTGTGCAGTGTTGTGAAGGGGAGCGTGCGGTTCTGATCTGGCCACAGGGCTCTCTCCGCTCTGCTCATTGCCAGACCTCCAGCAGAGGTCTATCATCCACACTCACCCCACCACTGCCCGCTCCTCCCCCCTCATCCCCTTTGTGAAGGTGCACTGAATACCGAACAGCCAGAGGCTGCATGGCTGGCTTACAAAGGATGCTCTTTTCTCTGTCTCCTGCACTCCTCGTTCTGTTTCGCTCTACACTCTTTCTTTCTCTCGGCTCCCTGTGCCCTC
Source organism: Chaetodon trifascialis (assembly GCF_039877785.1). Lineage (NCBI taxonomy): Eukaryota > Metazoa > Chordata > Actinopteri > Chaetodontiformes > Chaetodontidae > Chaetodon > Chaetodon trifascialis. The sequence continues at coordinate 9,679,054 of NC_092074.1, forward strand.
TTCCTCTCGTCTCCCTTTCTCCGTGTCTGAGCTGTCTCGCTTTCTTCTCTGCACCTCGCACTCCCTCTCCATTTCCTCATCCTCACCCCTGCCTCTCCGCCTCCCACCCTCCTCGGCGTATTTGTTTCACAAAACCCTCCATCTACTCTTCTGTGCTTCACCTCCTCTCCTCCCCTCGTTTTCCTCGTCTCCCTCTCTCTACCCTGAAATGCATCTATTATTAACATACACCTCTGGCTCTTGCCAAAGACTGAACCAAGGTTCAGGCCAAGATACTCGGCATTTTAATCACCCATAATGAGCAAGAAATAATGAATAAAGGGCTTGAATCCAGCCTGTTTGGGTGACAGCAATTAATTTTTGTCTTAAATACTGTATGTGCAGCTCATCTTAACAGGTTGTCCCTGCACCGTGTTGTATTTTCAAACCAATATGCTGTATCCCTTGAGGTGCGTGTATGTAGAAATCAATGAGGCCGCATCCGACCACCAACATACACAGTGAATCAGAGCTCATATTCCAGCAGATAATGCATATCATGTCAGCGCTGCTATCAGGGACACATTACTGTAACTGTAGAATTAGTCGTGCACGGGTTCCCACTGCGGAGGTTGTGTTAAACCTCTCCTGCGGCAGGTTTCCGCAGTGGCTACCGTCCGAGGGCACAGGCACGGCGCTGTCAGACAAGCGAGGAGATGCGCAAGCAAGAGGCATCCCCGGTGACTAGCATGGCCTCTTTTCATCATGTGCTTCCCTCTTCTCTTTGAACAAACATAAGGGCTCAGGGCAGGATACTGTCAGAGGTCCACCACTCGCAGAGAAAGGGGAATTGTGTTGCTGCAATAGCACTGAAACCCCAAATTCATTACCAGTTTGGCTGGTGGAGCTTGCTGAACTCAGGGATGCATCTATTGTTTTGCTCTGAAACAACATTACAGCACAGAGAGGGTCCGCTCTCTAGTTCTGATGTGGGAAATGTGAGAATTAACAAAGCCGGCTGAAAATGAGATAAGTCTGAGTATTTATGTCCCTTTTATCACTGGTTTATTTATACTGGTAAACATCAAACAGAAACAACAGCAAAATCAAGAGCTGACGTCCTCCCATACTGGTGATTATTGATTCTCTTACATCGACAAGTTAATTTACAACGGTTGTCATTGGCGTGACATGATAACGTCAGTAAGTAAAAAATATGGAAATAAACCATTCCTCTGGCTCTCATCCATACCTAATATCAGATTACTTCCCGCGCCTGTCATGCCATTGGTGTTGGTTCAATTGTCGCTCAAATCAGTCATGACAGGAATCCTATCAGAGTTGAGTCTTTATGTAATTATGTGATAAAAATGTATTGATTCAAACCGGAGGGCAGTATTAGGCTGAGTCGACTTGTGCCACAAAAATACTGCATTGTGCCGCGTATGGGAGTGTTGGGATGAAAAGATGGAGCGCTGTCTGTCTACTACATTCTGTTCCAACACCTCTGGGATGTAAAGCACATTCATAATCTCTCCAAATCACCGCCAAGGTAATTAAGACATGTCACCGTCTGTCTGTAGAGCTGGAAACAAGAGTCATGTTCAAAGTCTACAGAGATTGTATCACTTTAAGTAACAGGCAATGAGACTGTGAGTATAATAACCCCACCCCCTGCACATGTTGGTCTTTGCTATAATACAGTATGTCCAGGTTACTGCATTCAATACCACATGAACACTTATGCTTGTATTGAGATATACAGTATCTCACACAATTTAACGTTTTTGTACATGGAGTTGTTTTATACATTGTTGTGCCTTTCATCAAAGTTTGATCAAACGTCGTTATAAAGAAGACTTTGATAGGTTATAAGGTAGAAAACAAATGTGAAATGTTGCCCATAACCCTGTATGCCTGCCTCGCCCCAAAATATATGAGAAAGGCTCACAGGTCCCTCGATAGAGAGCACAAAAGCTCAAAGCAAGGCATAAAATCCCCGTCTGTTTCACCACAAATCCAATCCAAGAAAACAAGGGAACGCAGGTCATAAACTCCAAATCATAAAGTGCTCTCCAGAAGCCACTCAGACCTGGAGAGCTTGTCCCTGGCCCGGTGAATGTTTGTTGTGCTCTCGAGCTGAGGCAGCTCTCCGCTCATCGACAGGCTCCGTTTGGAGCGCAGACTGGCCCCCGTTTTGGGGTAGGCCACATAGCAGCGCTCCCTGTGTGAGTCTGCATTAAGGGAGTGCCGGCGGTTCACCCTCATGCTCCCTGCAGGCACAGTCATGTAATGTTGAGGGGCCTGGTGGGGCCTCGGACCCCTGGGAACAGTAGTCCATTTGGTGGGCTGGCCGGGAATAGCTAGAGCTACGGCAGTGGCCATTTTAACCTCTGACGAGTTATTCCGGTTCATGTTATCGAGCTCAACATCTGCCTGGGCTTCAGCTCGGCGAGCCTCTGAGGGTTTTGGTGGAGCACTGGAACGTTTGGGCCTCGGAGCTCCCGGGGAGGCCGGGTGCCAGCTGTGGCTGGCAGCAGAGGAGGAGACAGTGCAGTCCGGGACGGAGGGTTTGGTGGTGGCTACAACGACCGGGGGTCTCTGCTTGGTTGGTTCCGGGGGCGGCAGGGCAACTCTGAGGGAGTCCTTGTCATTCTTCTCTGGGCGCAGGACCTGCTTGGAGAGGGATTTGGGAATCCCACAGCCCTGTAACTGTCCATCGCTGCTCAGTGACCGAATATCCCCCATCTCCAGAGCCTGACATGACAAGAGACAGGAGACAGGAGACAAGTATAGGAAGAGAGATAAGAATGAGAGGCAATTCTATTAGACACACTGTTTCCATATCAATAGACATAATGAACAGAGAAAAGAACAGAACAGAGGGAATTATGCCAAACTGACCTTATCTGCATCTCCTTGGTTACACACCCGGTAGCGCACAATGAGGAAGATGATAAAAGCGAGCACTGAGGCCACAATAATCCCTCCAATGATAACCACAATGGTGCCACCAAGAAACTGGGACTGCATGAAATGGCATCTCAGGTACTGCGGCTCTGTGGTGAAGTGGATACAACCAATCACCCTGGTGGCGGTCAGCGAGGTCACCTGGTCATCGTAGATGGCCAGCACGCACAGGTCGTAGTTTGTGCCAGCCGCCAGGTTGTTTACCATGATGCTCTTACTGGCCGGGGGAATCATTCTGCAAGGAGAAAAAGGTTCTGTGAATTCTGACATAGATTAGGGAGGGTTAAATGAAAGTAGACAGAAGCAAATCAGATTATCCATCTTACTGTTTTGTAGGGATGAAATGACATGACAATCATTTGTCTCTCGGGGGGGGGGGCTATTTAACATCTGTCTGGGCATAATCTTTTGTGACATTTGATTTATTCTCTGCAGCATCATTACTGATAAAAGGTTGCTTTCATTCACTGGGGAGGCCGGATGCCTCCATTTGTACACAACATTGGGATTACTGAGCAAAGTCTCTCATGTCTCCTGAATTCAGGAGCCATTGCTGAACGCCATATGTGTTGTTGACTTCGAAGCTCCTTTGGAGAACAGGGGTCTGTGTGATGATCCTATCATATCACAGTGATTAGCACTAAATACGGAGGGTGGGGATAAAAAGAACACTGTGTACACCAGTTTCTCAGATGGACATGTGCGAAGCCTCAAATGCTTTTTGTAAAACACTGATTGGCGACTCTTTCATCTCCTATCAGCAGTGCTGACATTCTGTTTTGATTTTGTTGATTAAGCATTATCAAGGCTTCGCACATAGTAAACGATAACGCTCCGGCGAGGGGGAATTATGAGACAAAGAATGCAAAGTCAGATACAGTGCAAGTCTGTCTTCCTGATGGGATTAATAGACACCACAAATAATCATGTGGACAGGCAGGTCCAGTTCTTAATGACTTAATATCCAAAGGGATTTAAGCATTCAAAGTAGACTATGAAGGTAAAACATGGGTCAGGAGAATTTTTAGAATATGATTCAAATCAGTTCAGGGTTATTTGCATATATTCTGATTCAGATTTAAGGTTTGTTTACTACATTAAATTGCATTATTTGGGCAGTATTTATTTTTCACTTCACCTCATGAGTTCATGCTTCATATTAACCCAGTGGGTCATGTCTGTTTACCTGTAAACCAGTGAATCATCATAGGTGCCATTGTATTGGATCTGGAACATGCGTATTCCAGGAATACTCCTCTGGAAGTTAAATTTGACCAGGGCAGAGGTGGACGTGGCTTCAGCAATTACAACTTTCTTCTCCTGGCTCGTCTTCGCGTTCCCCAGAGGCAACCCTCCAGCCTCTGCCCCCGTCTTAGTCACTGTGGCGATATCTGATGATCCGGGGTCGGGCTCCCGCTCTGCGACTGTGTTGTTGGTGAAATGAGGGAGTTTAGCAATGACTAGATCCACCGTCTGCTGGGCCTCACCTGCTGGGTTGGACGCCACGCAGGTGAAGGAACCTGGAACACAAAATAATTTGATTATTATCCTTCCTAGTTTCCATATATATAGACACACACACACATACACACACACACACACATATATATACATACAATTACTGTGGGGCAGAAACATGCATTGAAATTGCAATAAAAACATGAAATCATATACGTATGAAGCCCTCAAAGTCCTGAAAGATGATTGTCTTTATCTTGACAACATAAGATAAAAAACACAAAAAACAAAAATATTATCGTTCATTCACTTTTCTGCTTTTTTGGCGAGAGTTGGATGATCGGGTTGATACCAGTCTCATATCTGTTAAATATAAGGCTACAGCCAGCAGCGGGTTAACTTATCTTAGCATTTTGGGCAGAGCAAAATCAGCCTGCCAGCACATCTAAAGCTCACTAATTAGCATGATATATCTCTTGTGCGTAATCCATACAAAAACCTTTGTGGCAAAACAATGAACGGTGGTATTACTGGAGTTTTGTCATCACCATGAAATTGCTCCCGGCCAAGATGGAGTATAGCTAACAACTCCCCCCTCAATAAAACCTCAACTTTTCATTTTTACAATGAAGTTTTTGTATGGATTAGAAAAGTTATGATGTGTTCATTAGTAAGCTTAAGAGGTGCTGGTAGGTGGATTTTGTTCCACTTGGACAGAGCCGAGCTGGCTTCTTCCCCCTGTTTACAGTCTGCTAAGCTAATCCAATTGGTTGCTGGCTATACTGCAGCTTCATATTTAATAGACAAACATGAGAGTGGTATCAATCTTCTCATCCAACTCTCAGCAAGCAAGCAAGCAAATAAACCTAGCTCCCAAAATGTCAAACCATCTAAGTTAAATGCTGCTTTAATCACTAAAACATAAAGCTGTCATAAAGTATGTTTTTTGCATGAAAACTTAGCCAAGGTGAAAAAGTCATTTGTCATTCCACTCTTAAATCAGTGTGCGAGCCAGCGCTCTCCCACACTCTAAGATTTATCACCTGATGTAGACACATACTTAAATCCTACGGTCTTCTGTGTACACAAGCAAACAACTAATTTTGTTCAGTCAACAACACAAGCACAGCCACCGGGGTGTAAACAGACCAGAGTCCTTAACAGTGCTGATGAGGATGTCCAGCGTGCCGTCTGTGTGGACCATGGCCCTGGAGGAGTTGGACATAAGGCGTCCGTCAGGGGCGATCCAGTGGATAATAGGGTCGGGGTCGCCCCTGGCCTTACAGCGCAGAGTCACACTCTGACCCTCCAGAGCTCGTAGCTCCTGAAGCAGTGGGAGGAGAGGCAGTTAGTGGGAGGACTTTAGCATATGTTAAATGCAGAGACACACTTATTAGATAAGGCACTAAATCCCAACACAGCAAACAAGCACTTATCCATTAATGAATATACTGAATAACTGAGATATTCTAATCAATGCCCATATTGATGATGTTGTGTTTTAAACATATATTCCCTGTAAATATAATGAAAAGCTGACCATTGTCATGATATTGAATTGCCATGGTTATGAAGGCAGGATAATCAATATGACAGTCCTTTAGAGTGTATATGATGGAGTCCCATTAAAAAATCATTTTCTCTGGAATTATGCAAAAGAAGTCTGTTGAATGTAAATGAGAGGCTGTAGTTATTTGGCAAGGATTTGATCAGATAATTTTGTTTGGATGCATGAATCAAGGGCTAAATCACTGTAAGCTTTCAGTGTGTAATAAGAGCTTCACCACAGATCCATCATAAACCTGCAAATAGCTTTATTAAAACTGAAAATCCTGCTAAAGAACTTCTCTAAAAACTCTCCACAGGCCACAATTTGATTACATTTTTTAAGTAAGTCCTATATATTTTACAATATTCAGTTAGCTGAATGGCGCAGATGAGTCCCACAAGTCTTGTAAGACTCCTCTGGCTTGCAAAGCTAATATTTGGTGTGACAGTCAAAGAAAGCACAAAGTGCCACCTTGGATTTAGCTGAGACAGAATCCAGTGTCGGGTTCAGAGAGTGTACAGTAGTGCGTGTTAGGTCTTACAGTGCACCGCTCCATTTGGAGATTATACCTGAGAGTGCCTGGTGATGAGAGGAGGCTCACACAGGAACTCTTCCTCTGAAACAGTCCAGAAATAGCGTCCGGCGAGGTGTTGCGGTGAGGCGCAGGTCTCCAGGTCATCCTCCCTCCGTAACCTCCGCAGCCAGAGCAGCTCACAGTTACACCTCAGCGGGTTCCCTCCAAAGCTCAATGCAAACGAGGAAGGCCCCATTATCCCAGAGGTGGCCAGGACCCCTGCTCTTTGGAAAATCGGGTCCGGAGGAAGCTTCTGAAGCTTGTTGGAAGTCACGTCCAGCCTCTTGAGCTTCTGCAGCCCAGAGAAGGTGCCCTCTGGGATGTAGCTGATCATGTTGTGGTCCAAATTGAGAGTGTGGAGATTAGACATCCTCTGAATAGCCACCCATGGCGCACTTTCCAAGTTGTTGTAGGATAAGTCCAGCTCTTCCAGTGCTGTCAGATCATTAAAGGCCCCAATCTGGATGTGGGTGAGCTGGTTGTTGTTAAGGATGAGGTGGTGCAGCTTGGACATGCCGCTGAAGGTGTCGTTGGTGATGCGGCTAAGCCGGTTGCTATCGAGGTGAAGGGCTCGTAAGTTCTCCAGGTCTTTGAAAGCATGAGGCGTGATGGAGCCGATAGTGTTACGAGAGAGAGTCAGGTCCACCAGCTTGGTCATGTTGGCGAAGTCTTTGCGTTTGATGCTGGTTACAAAGTTATCCCCAAGACGCATCTCCACCGTGTGCCTGTCGATGTTCGGAGGCACAAACAGAAGCCCCTTTTTGTCGCACAAAGTCGCCAGGTTGGGGTTCAGCATCTGGCAGACGCAGCGTTTGGGGCAGATCTGAACTTTGTGGGCCTTCACAGCCACACCGAGGACTATCAGATAAACCAGCAGAGACTCCATTTGGCTTTTCAGTCAGGTTAAAACACCTAAAAAAAAAAAATCAAAGCAAAAAGAGAAAAAGAGAAGGACACACTCTGTATTAAGCAGTTAAGCATGAAATCTGCGATTGGAATTTGTATCACCTTTATCAAACTGTCATTTTTGTAGCCGGGTATTCACACATGCAAAGAGAACTGGACGACTCCGTTCTGTAACGCTGAAGCGTTTCCGCTAGATTTTGAAACACTATCATTGCCAGCTCACAGCTAAGATTTACAGAGATTCCAAACTCTGAGCAGGAAGCTGAGCGAGTCAATGCCTGAACAAACAATAAATGCTGTGCAATTAGACATGAAACTAATTAATCACCGGCAAACTTGAGAGTGAAGCAGCCCCGGTAATCTTGTGTGATTTTTGTGACAGCTCTCCTTCTTAGCTCCTGCTCCCTCGATCATCCTTTTTTGATATGATAATGCCAGGCCTTTTATGTTTGTGTACAGAGGGATGAAAGTCTAGACTGGCAGTCCTGGGCCTCATCAGAATTAGACTGATACCTCCCAGGATCATATCGCCAATAGGAAGGGATGATTGGGCCCAGTGCCTCAGCGGGGATGTGCTATGCCTTGCTATTGATTTTCTCTCTGCTCTCTCTGCTGCTACTCTTACTTATGACACAACTGAGATGAGGGATAAGGAGGGATCCATTTGATGAATCCTGAGACCTTGTCAGGGATATAGCATGTCATAAAACTAAGACAGTGGAGATCAGATCACAGCTCTGCAGGTGCACCGCACAATGTACCGGAGCGAGTGTGACATTAGCTGTGATTATTTTTAGAACTGAAATTTAGTGTCATTTTGGTTGAACATGCAATATTCAACCCTCTGGGCGTCCCATTACAGCACACAGAAAGGCACACCAATCCAATCAAACGCACTGAACAAGAGATCCAATCCCACAACTATAGTAAAAATCCAAAGGCTAACCTTTAAATACCGAAGAGAATGGCTGATTTATGATTATAGCTTTCTGTGGTTTGCTGGTAATGCCTCCATTGTCGACGTTGGGTCTTGGAGAGTGTGCATAAAAATCTCGCCGCAGCATTGGGCCTGCCAACTGAGTACCTTCATGCTTCAAAAGCTTCTGTTGCACTGGAGCTGTGACACAGCTCACGGTGTAATAACCTTGACAGTCGGAGTATGAGGAAAATATCTTCGAGTTAAGAAAACATCAGACAGGATGGGAGTGACATGCTTGCCATGTGGGGGTACGTTTTAATGTGAGAGGGGGAGTGAAGGGAGCCTGGTGGCATCCGCTGACAACAGTTGCGTTTTGACAGCTGGGTAAAATGTATCACAGCGCGACAAGGAGGCAGGAAAGAGGTCGCCTTAAAGTGGCCCATAATAGCAAAGGGAGGAATGAGATCATTGAAAAGAGCACGCCGGCTGTGACATTTTCATGAATACTGCTGATCAAGCAGCAATGAATCAATGTCTTGCTCGACCCATTTTTACAAGGGACAACTTTACCGAGTCACACAGGAGCCCTGTTTTGTGGATTGTACTGTGGGGTTCAGTGCTGCAGGGATCTGAGCTGGTGCTAAATGGACTGCGGAGTCATCATTAGATGTTGTCATGACTCTCCTTAAAGACACGCACATTTCAATGACAAGGAGTGCTGCAAAGTTATGCGTAGTGGTGCCTAATATGTGGAAACTTCAGTATCTATTTTTGGTGTGTGCGCGCGCATCGGGGGAGTGTACGAAAGCTGAGGTGTATGCAAGTGTGTCCGTGTTGGTGTGCCAACCTTCTGCTCTGACTCTGAATGGCACGGCCTCTGGATGTGCAATGAGGCGGAGAGGACCTGCTACTTCCAGACTCGAATGGCGCTGAAGACGTGATATTGATTCACTCTGCAGAGATGGGGCTTTTTTCGCTGCTGAAAACTCAGCCAAACGTGAAGAGAATGGTTGCAACGGTAATCCCTACAAAATTCGTTCTGTGAGGACAAAAGGACAGCCCCTCGCTGGTGAGACAGGGCAGGAAATATCTGTTGCTGTCTCCCTAATTTGCATTTAATTATGGTTGTTCCACAGAAATTTGCATAACAGGTTGCACTCATCAAGTACATGAACAAATAAGTAGATAATCAATCAATGCATTCATCAATCACGTACTTCATCTTTAAATGTCACACCCCCAGAAAATCATTATCCTCCAGGTTGGGCTGTTCATTATGGTGAGGCGACTTGGGAGGGCCACAAATAAACAAGAAAACAGTTAATCTACTGATGCATTAACAATAATCTCCTTCTTAGTCAATCAAATGTTCGTTTACTACCTCTGAGCAGGTCTTTTCGTCCTCAGAGAACAGAACAGACTGACAGCACACACCCACACACACACACCAGTGGGTGGATTTGTGCCTAATAGAGGTAGCTCACTACACAACAACCCCCAGCAATGGAGACAGACATTCACGCGCAGCAGCAGTACACTGTAGGAGAGGATATCTATGGTCTCCCTGGGGCAGCATTCGGCAAGAAAAGCCTTATGCAGCATGCTGCATGCCAATCGTCCAGTGAGGTCATGGGGGATATGTTTTCAGATGGTCTAACTTATGCTGGAGCTCATGTGAGAAAGCCTCTGCAATCCACGTCTGGGCAGGGAATCAGGGAAAGCAGCCCTGCAAGAGGAAGTTAATGAGATGAAGTCTGCTTGGTATGCCTCCACGCAGGTCGACGCGATGGCACATGGCAGCGTCTCGGCCCTGCCTCACCTGGGTTACTCTGGGAAGAAGCAGCCGGATGTTGGCTTCTGCCAAAAATAAGCTCTGTTGTGTCAAGGAGGTAAACTGATGCTGCAACACGGTGGTAAAATGGTATCGACAAAGCAGTGAAAAGGGTCCTCAGCCCGCCTGCTTTATGAGACCAAATGGAGCTGCTGCGCCTGCTGAAGTGGATCATATTTTGACTGAGCTGGTAGAAATTCCATTTTGTCGGGTAAATGCTCGCTGTAGCCCGAGTCCAAACATCCTGACCAAACACTGATGCTGTTATGGACCGTCTAACCAACACATCTGTGTTTGTGAATGTGGGTATGTGCTGTGACACCCTTTTCCTACACTGTGTGCCAATGTTAGAATGCGATAGCTCTTGGGTGACAGCCTTGATGCCATGGCAACACAGAAAACGTCAGTTTTGGGTGAGATTTAATCAGTGGCTCATTTTCACATCACCTAATAATATTTAGAACAAAGAGTCCTCTCTGGAAGAAAGGGCCTTGACAATTGAAGTTCTGGTTGCGGGCCACAGCAGACTCATTGTACCATTTATGACCCTGCCGTGATGAGGAGGGAGAAGATTGTACTCTCGGCTAATTTGGTATTGGATTCAGTGTTTGGAGTGATTGAATCATGACTGTTTTTCCAGTCTTGCACGTAATAAAAAACCTAAATGACTTGATGTAGAACTCTGAAGTACTTGAAATTATTTTTTCACTCAGACAAGTTTGTGTGTGTGCATGTGTGCCAGGGGGATAGCATACTAAGCAGACCCCACTGCATCAATAGAAGTGCTGTTCATCAGCATTTACAACTCGCCCCTGTAATTCCAAGTGTTTTCCTTCACACACTATCACAGGAAATTCAGCGATACCTTGATATGCTGGATAGCTCCTGACTGGAGCATCGGTCCAACAAATAAACAAACAAACACAGAAAACACTCTTTGTAGACGCTGCCTCGCATTGATGGAGGAGACTGAGCTGCCCAAATTTAAATGCTGATCACTGACTTTGGATCTTAATTCTTGCACCGTTGTGACATGCCCTGATGTGAGGGGGCTTATGACCAGGGATTTTCTGGCAGAGACAGGAATGCAGAATCTGTGAACACCACCTCTGAATATCAATATGGCCTCCGTAAGTGAATATTCTGCACAGTATGGGCCCGCAGGTCTGTAGACTTTGAAATAAGCCAATTCCCAAGTGCAATTTCAGGTGCAGGAAGTGTAAGGAAAAGTAAAATCCTGATCTCTCTTTGTGACAATACTATGCTCTGTTACATGGGAGTTTCTTCCCGTTACGGTCTAAATGTGGGGGAATAGGGACAGCCAGAATGAAATCCACGATCACTGCGCTCATTGACTCATTTTCCCTCTTTCAAAGATCCTCGGGACCCTGTCCCTGACCCTCACACAGCCACAAAATGGCTAAATAATTCATAATCTTCTCTATTTATTGTATTGTGTAATCAAAAAGCAACTCACATACACACATATGCACAACATGTGGACCAGGTGTGTGAGTATGTGTGTGTGTGTGTGTGTGTGTGTGTGTGTGTGTGTGTGTGTGTGTGTGTGTGTGTGTGCCTGCATGCAAGTTTGTGACTGTCAAACAATCTCAAGTGTTTCAAGTCTTCATGAAGCACGTCTTCAGCCAAAACACAAGCTTATTTTGTGGTGTGTAAAAATTTGGGTCAGTGAATGTAGAGCTGGTCTGCAGAGCAGCCTCAGTGTTCGGGAGCCACACATCACTCCCCTGCTATCAGTGAAAGGTAGCAGCACATCAGCTACATCACTGAGTGCATTAACATAGCAGTAAGAGCAAATAGAAGCAGCAAAATGAGGCGTGGGCCCGATTTCACTGGTGTAGCAGTTACAATGGTGCCTCAGGCACTCATGAATAATAAGATACGTGATAACTAACACTCGACACAAGACAGGACCATTATACCTCATCCTTTATAAAAAATCACCCGGGCCATATTTTCACCTGTCTTCATCAGTCACCTGCAACACATTCCCCTGCCCACACACTTATCCCATTATCTATTTTCTTACTTATGCTAATTTGGACTTCATCGCACCTTAATGACTGATGTGCTATTTGCATATCAGCCAGGGTTTAACCACAGCACAGAGCAGACTATCACAGGACCCTCTGTGCTGATAAAACACACAATAAATCAAAGAAACATCTCTCATCTGAAAGCAATCTTATCTTGCACGCATCCGAGAGCGGGCTGAATAATGGCCACGTTAGGCATGATTCTCAGTTTCACCTGTAGGGAGAAAAATGCCAGCACAGAATGCAGCCAAGTGGACATAAAAACGCTATCAGACGGCGTTCCTTGGCAATTGAGGAGCTTTTTTGACCTTGCGGTACAGGTCTTGGGCTGGTGGGTTACGGCCACAACCCCTGGCACAAGGGAAAATCTGAACCCTTTAGATGGGTCCTGAGAGAAGTACTTCAAGTCAATATTGCGCCTCTCGACAGACGTTCCCCAAAAGAGTTCAGAGGCTACAATTCACACCAATTAGAGCCTATAAAATATTGAGTTTACCTTGCAGATGAAACATGAAGCCAAGTCAAAGGAGGGTGGGTTTGAGCTGATTTGCTCCCAGGGGGGCTGAGAGCATTCTGAGAGAGGCTCGCCTAAAATGGGACCGACGGCGCCTCTTGGAGATTATTCAGGTGTCCCGAAACACGCGTCTTGGCTCCTATAACATGTGACGGCCTGCGAAACCAGCGATGCCCTTCAAGAAATCCATGACCAGCAGATAAAGGACGACTCCTCTCCGATCCCCTCACACCGGAGAAATGTAACCCAGCGTCCCCCTTTCGAGAAAAACACTGGAAAACGCAACCTGCAGGGTCCCGGTGTGGCTTCGAGGCTGCAGCTGTGCGGGATCGCCGCTACTGCGCATCCGCCCGCATGCACCTCCAGAAGAGAAAACGCCTTTGTAGCGACGGGCTGCTTTTAATATCTACAGCGCTGTGAGTGACTGGTGCCGCGCTCAATTCAGCCAGATGTTGGTATCGCTTTCACGGGCTTTTGCTGGCGACGCAGGGCTCAGTGCGAGTTAATCCAGATTGACTGAAAGGTTGCTGCCATAATATGCACCCCCCCTCTCTCCTTCTGCCCCCGGACTACTGTCAACCACCGACCCGGCTCCATTTCTGACCAGAGGTGCTGTGCTCGGAATGGTAATCAGTGCGCTCCGAGCTGCACAGAGACCATTTGTGTGCATAGACAGATGCAGTGCCTCCCAGCCTATCTCACAGGCAGGCATCATAATTTATTCATGTAGATTGAACTCCACTGCACGAAAATGCAGTTGCCCTATAATATTCTCTCAAAACTATATTCAGTTTTTTAAGATCAGAAATGGATATCAGATTAAGACTTACAGGAGATGAAAAATATAACCAACAAGAGTGTTATTTAAAATGCATCCACTCCTTTGGAAGAAACCTTTGGTGCATGCATCTATAAAGCCAAATGGCAGCCTATAGCTGAATATCCCTGCATGTTTTACATAGATTATTGGCAAGAAAGTGTTGAGTTGGCTGAAACTGTAAGCCCTGGCTCCCTGTGGGTCTGCTTGGCACTCCACCCATCACTATCTGATGCAATGATCCTTTGGCCTTTAGTGCAAGTTGGCAAAGTAGCCTTTATGTTCATAAGTCTAGAACAGTGCAGCAGCGCAGAGGTCTTCTCGCAGACTCAGTGTTTTTTATCCGTAAGAAGAATGAACTCCACTTCTTCCGGGGCCTCATGGCACTTTGAAATAGGTGTTCGTTGTCATTTGCAGAATAACCCTGAGGATTTCTACCCCAGATCAACAGATCCATCCAGTTACAACACATCCACTTGAGATCAATAGGAATCGCCTAAGTGGTTTCAGCATAGTTATTCAAATCTGTATTGGCAAGAGTTATTTAAGCTGTTTATCAAACTGTATGTGAGTGCACAAAGCCACAGACATAACATGCACGAAAAAGTGCTGCAATCTGTCTTTGGTGTAGATGCACTTCAGGGGTGGTTTCCAGACACATGATGGCTACCTGCACAAAAACCTTGCAGAAGAACTGGTTTTTCCCCAGCCACAATGACAGCAACATACAAGCATTTTGCCAGTGGGAAGTGTTAATGTCAAGGCCTGCATGTGACCCGCTGTGAGTGTCTCACTGGAGTCATCGTGTGCTGACAGTTGGTGATATGAAATGACACTGTCATGTCTTGGTTTTTGCTGCACTCCTTTACTGTTGTGATTCATGCCAGGCTCCCACTCACTGACGCATGGCATCCAGGAACTGCTGGTAGGTGAGGCTGTCCACTCGCTCACCTGTCTGGCTCTTTTTCTCCAAGAACAGGGTCATGCTGTCCCGTGGAGGGTCAGCGACGCTGCGACTCCACGGGGTCTCTGTGATCCCCAGCAGCTCGCGGACATGAGCAGAGATGACCTGCGGGGGCGCACAGCAGGGTTGAGTCCTTTGATAAAGTATATGTTTACAGTATCTAACCTTTATTTAATAAGGTAGATCCACTGAGAGTGAGAGTGTTTAGTCTTTCAAAGAGATCTCGCCAAGATTGTGGCATCGTGGGAAGAAAGGTAACAGGGTTACACTTCCATAAACAAATGAATCAAATGGCTGATATGCTAAACCAATATAAATCTTGACTAAATAGAGCAGGGGCAATTCTTCACCAAGTGTGCCTGTCTCAAGATATGGGGTTTGATGCTTCTGCAGTAAAGCAGAGATGAACGCATACAGGTGCTTTCAGCCAATTTAGTTCTGACCTAAGGGAGAGATAAGGAAAACAGGCGCTTTAACAGTACACAGCATATATGTGATACAGCTGATCTGAAGCGTCTGCTGGAAGTGCTGCTCGGTTACAACACGTAACTTTAATTGGATGTCACACTGTTCAAAGACAGAGTGTTCAAATGCTAAATGGGATGTGCAATTGAGTTGGCACAGACGAGACAGCAGTTTTCTGGTGTTTGCAGTCCATTTAGAGCTTACTGCAGAGACATTTACAAGACAATTGAAGAGGCAACTAAGAATTATGTGTGCTATAGGTTAATCTTAATTGCTTTTTATTTTTAATCAGTCTATTACTTTACCCTGGCTGTGAATAGTCAAATTTTGCAGAAATGCCCACGTGACAAGTTGCTGAGGCCAAAGTGATGTCTTACATGATGTACAGCAAATGCTTGGTATTTTTCCCTGGTGACTTAAATGATCACTTATCAAAATTTGAATAAATTAAGACAAACCAAGATGTAAGAGTAGGTTATACACGGTACAGTGGTTTTACCATATTATTTTGGTGCCACTCAGCCTGCTGAGACGTCTTTGAACATTGCGTGAGTCTCTGTCTTTGATATGCAAACATGTTTCCATAATAACATCAATCCCTTTTGAAGGTGAGAATCAAAAACTCGAGTTTCCGGCTCTTCTTGATACCTGCATGTCTTTAAAATCTGTGATTCCAAATCTTGGCAAGTAGGTGCAATTTACATAAATGAGCTTTCTTCCGGTGATGAGGTTCTCCGTGAAACATGCCTGTGACAGGAATAAATAATGGGGTCAAAGCTTTGAAAAGTGAAACATTATCTTGGACGCTATGACGGTCAATGATATCTCTGTACAGTCAGGAGAATGTTAACATACTTTGTATTGTGGAAATCCTAAAGCCTCAATCCATCTTGCAACATCATGACAACTCCACTGCAGGAACTCCATGTTGCCTGTAAGCATGTTGCCATAGAAACTGTTACCTGCCACTAGGTGTTGATAAGTGTTCCCTTCACACGTAAAAGAAAATTTTGTCCACACATATATGTAATAAAATGTTAAAAAGTGCGTTTCTGTGGAAAGTGTCGGACTTCGTTAAGTAACCAGACCGCGACTCCCTAAGACGTTTTTAAAGGCTCGGTAAAGTAGCAGAGACGACCTCAGGTTGTGGTTAAGAAACAGCCAATCAACTTCTTGTAAATTAGGGCGGCTGGTAAATTGCGCACAGTGATTGGCTTTTAAATCAGGTCTGTCCCGCCTACACTGAACGGAAACAGCCAATACCGCCACGCGCAGCTTTCACAGATCAACAAATGATGTGCGCCGTTGCGTAAATATCAACGTTCACACCCGTAATGTCTTGTAGATCGTTTTAAATCGCAGCGCCGCGTTGCGCCGCTCTGCCCTGTGCAGCATTTCTGCTAGCTGAAGTTCTCTTTGCACTCCTGCTTCTTGTGGGTCGGTTGAAGGGCTTCAGAGTTGGATTAAAACAAACCCGACTGTCCACTATGGCAGCAATTCTCCGGTCCCTTTTGAACAAAAAGGTGAAACAAATTTACTCTCATCTTTTACAGAACAGTTGGTTGTGCTTGACGCTCGTGCAACTCTGATTAGCTAACAACCTGCGCTGCTAGCTAGCAAAGTCGTTGCCTGACAGGAGCGTTGCACACAGCGCACGACTACTTTTTTCGCATGCATTCAATATTTATGTGCAGTCCAAGTTGTGTGGGCGAGAGGAGGTTTAATTTGCATCACGTGGACAGGGGTGACGAGCAATGGAGCACTCAGACTTGGCCCTAATTCATTAGACCTTGGACAATGGGTTTAATATGAACTGAAGTTGACTTGTGTCCTGGTGTTTTATCTCTTGCAGGTCCCCCTCCAGCTGGGTCGCTGTTACTCTGCCTCCTCAGTGGTAAGAGCTTCCACTCACCAGCTTGTAGAAACGTATTTATTTTCATGTGACACCGTGATATTCAGCAGCGCCATGCTTTTGGAAATGTTTGAAAGCTTTGTTTTATTGAAGCAGCATAATTGACATTCATATGTCGTGAAACCCCAAATGGAGCTGAGACACATCATTATAAACTTTTATGGATCCCCAGCAGGGAAATTCAGTTGTTAAAGCAGGACAGTACAGATAAAAGAGAAAGTAAAATAAATGACAAAATGTTAAGAGGTATGTAAAACTAAGATAAGAGCAGAAACTGTACCGGAGCATTTGGAGACAAAAAAAAAAAAAAAATCAGTCCAATATCATTATTTTAACACTGCTTATGCTTATTGGCCAATAAATGTTTCTTCAAATATAAATATTTCAAAAGGATCCCTTACTTTTTGTTAATAAACATGACCAGTATATGTACCAAGTTGGACTCAACAATCATTTAGAAAACTTGAAATTATTAAAGCAATTTGCAAATCTTGAAAGATGTGATATTAAGTCAAAGATGATCCACTTAAACCTGCAAGGAAAGATTGTGTTGAGGCATAAATACAAAAGGGGCTTTTGAAACATTTTTTAAATCCTGAGGATTTTCTTGTACTCATTGTGAGGTGGAAATGTCTCAAAAACAGCTTTGTTTTTGTAGTTGGTATTCAAGAAATCAGCACACTGTTTTACAGGAAGTGATACAATACATATGCAGATGGACATTAGTGAAACTGCAACTTGAATGAGCCACTGGCAAACCTTCAAAAGGGAGAACAGAATGTGTTTCCTAATAATTAATGCGTGTTTGTAGCACACACAGTTCCTTTGTTCTTTGCATTGTGGGATAAAAATGTACATCAACAGCATGCTAAAAAACTTATTTTATATTCCAGTGTGTACATAGTATATACCCAAAATTAGAATTAGTATGTATAATGGGGTTAGGAGACTCTCTGAACCATCAAGCCTGCTTAGCAAAGTCTGATCAGGAAAGCCTTTAAAATGTTAAAATGAGCTAATAATACAGCTTGGTGTATAGAAAGTAAATGGACTTAAAATAAATGCTTTAGAAAGTGACTGTGTATGTTGTGGTGATGACTTGATGTCCTAAATGAACATTGTGATCCCATGCTTCTCCCTCTAGCCCACCACCAAGCTGTTCATTGATGGCAAGTTCATTGACTCCAACACCTCTGAATGGCTCGACATTCACAACCCTGTAAGTATTCATAGATGACCTTTATCCAACCTGCAAAGGGCTACCACATCAAGACCTCTGCTATGCAGCAAACCAGCTGCATATGACCAGTGCAGCTCTGTAGCAGTAATTTATGAACAATTGCGAGGGGGGAAAAATTCTTCTTTTGCCAAGTTGTAATATTTTATTTTGTAAAGTGAGATAAATCAGCCCAGTCTACATAGCCAGTCATGTTTTATATTTCCCAAAAATCCAGCTGTTATTGCCTTAGCTTAAGTATAAGCCTCTAGCAAGGCCATGATGGATGATGATTGCATGCAAAAACAGCCATCTACTGTCATCACCAAAAATATCAAAGGTTAGAAAGCAAACATTAGGTTATTAATATTAATGAATGAATGCACATGCAGCAATATTAAGTAATGACTTCCCCTGCTCTCAGTCAACTTGTCTGGTATGGACTGTCTCCTGCTCCTTAGGCCACTAATGAGGTGGTGGGACGCGTTCCCAAAGCTACCCAGGAGGAGATGTTGGCAGCTGTGGACTCTTGCTCCAGAGCCTTCCACTCCTGGTCCGAGACCTCCATCCTCAGCAGGCAGCAGATCTTCCTGCGCTACCAGCAGCTCATCAAGGATAACATTGTAGGGAAATTTGTCACTTGGTCATATGCCTCTTGTCTTCTCTTTCACCTTTTACCAGTCCATTTCCATTTCAAGACAACAACTTGGAGAGCAAGGATCTATTTTGTATGTGTACATCTTTTCCTTGTTTCCCTCGCAGATGTCTTTAATTAATCGTTTGCTGTATTTCCTCTAACATTTCAGAAAGAACTGGCTAAAATAATCACCTTGGAGCAGGGCAAAACTCTTGCTGATGCAGAGGGAGACGTGTTTAGAGGACTCCGTAAGTAAAGCTTAGACTTCCTAGTGTGTTTATTGGGTTTTCATATCCTGATTAGCAGGTGAAGATACAGTGTAGCAGAGGTCAAATTCCCCTGTTCAAACTATTGTCTATACTATCCATCTCCTGATAAAGTCTAGATCTTTGGCAACCGTTTATACCATTTGCCTGCACGGACTAAGTGGCTGCAGGATGTCAATTATTTGCACGTAACCAGACACTCTCTGCAAACATGACTTTCTCTTTAAATTAATAATGGGGCAATGGTTCCGTTTTGGCCGTATTGGCATATAGATGCTTAAACTGCTTTTCAAGAGGCTTCCAAAGTGTCCAATTATAACAAAACAATGGTTAAGGAAACAGAATCCCTACAGCATCACATTAAGTCCTGATGTTCCACTGTCTCTGTTTTTATGTAAAACACTTTGCAGGCTCTGTTTTTAGTCGCATGCTATATAAGTATAATTATGCAGTTCCCCTCATCACTGTGCACTCGTTCACTTTGGCAGACTTGCATCAACAAGAGCCATGTTGAGAAATGAAGAGCCTTGCGCACTTGCAAATAAAGATATATTTTTGGTTATTACAAGACAGAGCTGCCAAAGTATTTTTTTGTTCTTGGTACAGCTCCCAGGTTTTGGGATGCCCGAGTTATTCTGGCATGCTAACTCTTAACTTATCAGCTGAAAGACAGGCTACATCTGCAGGTGCGCTGCCAGCATTAGAGATTTCCCACAGTACTGGGACCAATGGTGCTTGAAGTTTTCACAAGTTCCATTACAGTTTACTCACAGGGAAAAGAAATCAATTAACAGTTTTTATTAAATAAGTGGATGATTTAAGACCTACTTTGCAATGCATTATCCATTTTGTACTTTAGCCTGTCGTCTCAAATAACTCATATTTCTATTACAATCCTCAAAGATACATTTACTCGTTTATTGTGCATCTCTTATGTTTATCTCTTCACTTTTTTAATGGTTTACTTCATCCTTTCTGTCCCTCTCACCCCCGCAGAGGTAGTTGAGCATGCCTGCAGCATTACATCCCTCATGCTTGGGGAGACCTTACCCTCCATCACCAAGGACATGGACACTTACACCTACCGCCTGCCCATCGGGGTGTGTGCCGGTATTGCCCCTTTTAACTTCCCTGCCATGATTCCTCTGTGGATGTTCCCCATCGGCATGGTATGTGGCAACACCTACCTGATGAAGCCCTCTGAACGGGTCCCAGGATGCACCATGCTCCTGGCCAAACTGCTCCAGGATGCTGGGGCACCTGATGGTACAGTCAACATCATCCATGGTCAGCACGCAGGTGAGTGTGTCTGTCTGTGTATTCATTCAGATTCTTTGTGTGTGTGTGTGTGTGTGTGTGTGTGTGTGTGTGTGTGTGTGTGTGTGTGTGTGTGTGTGTGTGTGTGTGTGTGTGTGTGTGTGTGTGTGTGTGTGTGTGTGTGTGTGTGTGTGTGTGTGTGTGTGTGTGTGTGTGTGTGTGTGTGTGTGTGTGTGTGTGTGTTATGGGGAAATGGGGAAAGGTCCAAGGATGATTCAAGCACTAATCATATAGCCCCTGGCAATATTTAGATAGGAAATTTACATAATATGGGCAGCCTATATCTGTAAGTACTTCAGGAGAGTTTGAGACAAGAGGATTTGAAAGTCCGTATTCAAGGCCTTTGTGCTGTTATATTGTGCCTTAAAGGTACAGCGCAGATGAAGGAGAGAGGATTTACAGTATCCCTTTTGTATCTTTGTTTAGCTGTGAACTTCATCTGTGACCATCCAGCCATTAAAGCCATCAGCTTTGTGGGCTCCAACCCGGCTGGAGAGCACATCTACGAGCGGGGATCCAAGAATGGCAAGAGAGTGCAGTCCAACATGGTACAGAAGAACCCACATTAACATCACACTTAATATACTGCTCTTATGTCAGGATTATATATTGTTCCATGATAAAATGCTGTTGTTATGGACAGAAGCATATGGAGCAAAATATTTACTATTGCTCATACCAAGACAACAGCTCCGAGCATAGCTGTCAATCACTGAGATATGTAACATATGTGACTACCGCTGTGCTGCGTCTGTTTGATGTCCTGCAGTGTGACTGGAGAGAAACCCTACAGAGCCGTGTCCTACATTTTTCATTTTAGGGTGCCAAGAACCATGGTGTGGTGATGCCCGACGCCAACAAAGAGACCACCATCAACCAGCTAGTGGGCGCTGCCTTCGGAGCAGCAGGCCAGCGCTGCATGGCTCTCTCCACGGCTATTTTCGTAGGGGAGTCTCGTGAATGGCTCCCGGAGCTGGTGGAGCGCTCTAAATCACTGCGCGTAAATGCGGGTAACTTCATTAGTAACAGAGTCCACGCACATGTGCTCAGCGTTTCAAATGGTATTTGTTCATATGCATTTGGAAAAAATTGGACATTGTACATGTCTGTATCCTGAAGGTGATCAGCCTGGAGCAGATGTGGGGCCCCTGATCTCTCCCGAAGCAAAAGGCAGGGTGGAGCATTTGATCCAGAGCGGGGTGGATGAGGGTGCCAAGCTGCTGCTGGATGGGAGAAATGTCAACGTCAAAGGATATGAAAATGGAAACTTTGTGGGACCCACCATCCTGAGTGGTGTTTCGGTGAGATTTGGCTTGGTGGCAAAGGGTGCAACATTTAGTTTTTTCAGTACCTAAAAAGTCTGATACAGTAAAGCTCACAACCAGTTTGCTTTCAGAACTACAAGTTAGTCATTTTCTAAGTTTTAGAGACAAATAAAGAGATTGGAACAAGAGACTCTGAAAGGCGTTCTAAAGAATTTTTAGCAAGAACAAAACACGTCCTTTGCTTAAGGGGAAATTACAAGAACTGCTTTCTGTGGAGCTTTTCCTGTGTCGCTGTCTAACACATCTGAATGAGTTATGTTTGTTGTCAAATCACATCTCAGCATTCTTTGCTCCCGCAGCTTCTTTATGTGCGTAACTCTTCATAGTATATGTCATAGTATTATCCATCTGCTGAGCTCCGTTCAAAAGCGCTCTGCAGCTCCCCCATATCCTGAGGAGATGGAAGTAATTTCCCAGGTTAAGAAAGTTGATAAAATGCCTTCACGCCTAAGCCTCAAAGTCAGAATATGAATTCTGGGAACTTGGAGTAGATTTTTCTGCCCGGACAACTTGGCTGTCACGGGACAGACTTATAAACCTGTCATCTAATAACGTGTAGCTTTCTCAGGGACATTGTCCACCACCCCTCAAGGTTTTCTGTTAAGAGTGTTGACTCTCAGTCACGCTGCATATTAGAATAGAAAGTGGCTCTAAGTGTTGCTAAATGCAGTTAAAGCACAGTTGCAGACGATGTTTAACGCTGGAGGAAAGTGATCATTTTGCTGTTCTTTCCAGCCGAACATGAAGTGTTACAGAGAGGAGATCTTCGGACCAGTGCTTGTCGTCCTGGAGGCGGACAATCTCAACGAGGCAATTTCATTAATCAACAGCAACCCCTACGGCAACGGCACTGCCATCTTCACCTCCAATGGAGCCACGGCACGAAAATTCACTCACGATGTGGACGTCGGCCAGGTGAGAGGCACTTTTACAAAGGCTGAATACGAGAAAGACTGGAGACAATAGAAAAAGATACTGGTTCTGTATGGTTTTCAGATTGACCCAAACTGGTCACCTGTGGTCTTATTGAGGTCCTCAGTGAGTCACCTGTGTGAGACTTTGACAAGAAAATATTTTTGTGCCACTTGATGGCTCGAAGGAATAGAGCTATTGTGCTCATGTTTTTAGTGACATTGAAGGATGGGTCCACAGTTTGGAAAGCCTGTCTTGAAACAACACGCACATGCCCAAATGTACACTGAAGGCTTGTCAGGAAATGCCAGGCAGAGCAGGAGGAATGATTACAGCAAAAACAGTCTTCATGTGTTAAGGCAGACTGTGTCAGATATCACCTGCCAGCACAGTTATAGACAGTTTGGGGCTGTCTCAAACCTGCATTAATGCAGCAGCAGCCAATTTGCAGTGGTTATAAGTCTGATCCAGATTGTGTGTGATACTTGAGTCTTGGGCCAGGAGACTCTGTATCATTTTAAATGTATAGCAGCATTTCTCCTGCGGATGGAGAGAAAACTTTTCACAACCTTCATCCCTAAAGGAATTATTTGCCCATGTCTCCTTCACATTTACTCTTAAAGGGATTCCAGAGGACCTTGTAGTGTATGCATTAAGAAGAAAATACATTATATTGATCTGTCACGTCTCTCCTTTAAACTGTCCACCTCCAGTTTTGGGATGGTTATAAGTTATACTTTGATCCCTAGTGTATTTGCACCCTGCAGTAGTTATGCATGATTTTGCATTAATGTGTGCCTGCTTTTGTACAGATTGGCGTGAACGTGCCCATCCCTGTCCCCCTCCCCATGTTCTCCTTCACTGGCTCCAGAGGCTCATTCCGAGGAGACACCAACTTCTATGGCAAGCAGGTAAACAGCAAAAGCAGCTCGTCCTGTGTCGCAGCTGCACCAGACACAGCTGTGTCGCGTTCATGGCCACTCCAGACAATGCTCGTGATTCCACCAGATGCACTGCACCGTGTTTCAGACGCGGCTCTTAGCTCTGCTGGGCTTACAATAGTCTAGTCTATTTTTGAGGGAAGTTGAATCAAGTTGCACAGAGCAGTTCAAGCTGAGCAGTAAGTCGGACACAGGAATGGGAAAGCATCTGGTCCATTTTCAAAGTGAGACTCCTGACTCCTGACACACACAAAACAAGAAACCATTGAACTATATAGCCTGTTTACCCATGGTGGAAGCACACAAATGAAGTTAAAATGACAACAAAAGGCAACAAAATTGGGCAGGGAAACATTATCGAGCCATACCTGGTGGAATCAAGGCATTAGATCATAATAATAATAATACTCTGTTCTGCATAAAAATAAAAACGTGCACATGTATTGGGTAGCTTACACAGCGGTTTTCTCGTTACAACCAGGGCATCCAGTTCTACACTCAGATCAAGACTGTGACATCACAATGGAAGGCTGAGGATGCCACTGTGACCAGCCCAGCTGTGACCATGCCAACCATGGGACGCTAAGTTGACAGCACATCCAGCATAACCGTCAATGACCTCTCATATGCCTTATGAAGAAGCCCAAGGAGAGAATTGGGGGGGAAAAAAGGTTACACGTCCTTTATTACACAGGGGGTTGTTGCTTGGTGATGGTTTGAACTCTTAGTTCACAAACTCAAATTACACTTCATTTGGATATGTGTGGAGAGGAACTGGACTGATGCAATGAATGGTTCTGTGAGTCTCTTTATGGCTTTATTGCGTTTTGTACCTCTGCTGTGAACTCGATCGCATTTCTTAAAGCCTACAGTCAAAATCAAAAGGATCAGGGATTCTGCCTTTTAAAGAAATGAACGTCTTCCACCAGTATCCTCTGTGGTTCTTCAGCTTTTTCTGCTTGTTGGAGCATGTAGATTGTTGAAAAGTAGATATGAACCCTACATCAGAACAAGGACTGATAAATTATCTGTTACATGGTTAAATATGAACGAGTGCTTGCTGAGTTTTTAAATGTACATCCGTCTGTAAACTGTCCAGGGTTGGGATTAACACGTCTTCTGTGTATCTGATAGAGGTTCGTGGGTTTGTAATGTATTGTCAGTGATGTTTTTTGGGAGTGGTATAGAAGTGAAATTGCAGTGTTTTACACAACGTGGATTTGACATCTGATGTTCTTCATAAACTGTTGCGATAAAATTCCTGTGATGAAACTGTGAGTAGTTGTGCTGCAGTTACCATACTGTATGTGCTAGAAATCTTTTTACCCGAAGTATCTGAGCTATTTCAGTCGTCATCCCCTTGACTTCTCTCTCAGATCATGTGGCTGAAAATGAAGAGGGAGTCTGTGCTTCATCGTTTGAATAAAGACACCGGTTTGATTCAACTGAATTCTGATGTGTTGAAATGGTCCTCTGGTTCTGTTGCAGTATCTGTATTGGTATGCTGGTGCAGGTCTAAACGATGCTTGGTAAATTCCACCTATGACACAGACAACTAGCTGATAATGTTTGAACTTGTGTTATTGTGATTCAGCAATGCACAGCCTATAATTTTGCTACGGAAAACATCCCACTGTTTTGCCTTCCTGTGGAACGCAAACATCAGAAATAATGCTACTGTTGGCAGAAAATTATCCACTGAAGGCTTTTCCCCTTCACGGAACAGGCATTTTATTCTCTCTGTGCAGTTTGTTTTGCCCTCAGCATGATCTTTTCTAATATTCACTGCCGAGTCCTGCACGAGACTCAAAACAACTTCATCACCACGCGGGTGACATCA
This sequence comes from Chaetodon trifascialis, assembly GCF_039877785.1. Classification (NCBI taxonomy): domain Eukaryota; kingdom Metazoa; phylum Chordata; class Actinopteri; order Chaetodontiformes; family Chaetodontidae; genus Chaetodon; species Chaetodon trifascialis. Next base: position 9,704,423 of record NC_092074.1, read on the forward strand.
CGAGGGGTCGGCTGCGAAGAGCGTGAACGAGACTGAAGAGAGGAGTCGGACATCATGGTGAGCTCGGAGCGTGTCCATAAAACACTCCAATGCGTTTGTTACAGATTATTTACCCTGTATTTCTCTTGTTTTCAGTATATTTTTGGCGTGTCGTCTCCACTCTAAGGTTCCGCGTGGAGCCGGCTTTACGTACGGCTTGTTGACCAACTTCACCGGCTGCCCTGTTCTGGTGTAGCATTCATGCTAGCCGACGTTATAATAGACCGTGAAGCTAAGCTACGACTAATGAACTTTCCGGTAGCTGTTATGAGTTTTGTTGCAATGACCCAAATTGAGTATCTTGTATACGGAGGAGTGTTGTGAAAAGACTAGAAAGACACGGACAGAATTCACTGTAGTGAGTTATCTCTGTGTTTAATGTTATCAAACCTACGACAAACGAGCAGTTTCTATTTTCGGGTGCTAAGTTATCAGAACAACGATTTAACTAGCCTCAATACATCATAACCTGAAGTACACGCGTTTGTTTTCTATAAACACAGCCGTGCTGTGTTGTATTTCAAGCCTGTTAATTGAATTGAGGTCAGCCTGTTCCTTTACAGAGCATTTCTGTCTACTGAAGACAATGGCTGATAAAACACCCTGCACCTGTTCACTGACACCCCGTTAGCTCAAATGCATCACTGACCGTGGATTAGTAACTTTATGAACACTGTAGCAGTAGATTTTAATGCATTTTCTGGTTCATTTCTGTTATTGCTTCAGTAAAAGTACGTTTATTTTCGTTAAAAAAATGTCCAGCAAACTACTTTTTAAAGTTCACAAGGGAAGCAGCCCAGAGAAATGTAGCATAATAAGCATCCTAAACCACAAAAAGCACTAAAATGATATAAAAACAATGGAATTAGCTTCATGTTTAAACAAACGTCCAATGCTAATCTTTCATATGATCTTGTAGTACAAATATTTTTTGTGTTGCCAGTATAAATTCCCTTCGGACACATTAATACTGCTATTTAACCATGCATTGCTTTGAAATAGGCACCAGTTCTGCGCTGTGACCTTGAAAACGGCCTCTTTTGCATGTGTTTAGTCAGCAGTGGGAATTAAGCTATATTAGAACTGCATGCAAGTTTTCTCAAAATGTTGCCAAAACTGTGCAGGATTATGAGGTGATTTGAGTGAATCGCGTTCTTTGTTTTCTGAGGCTGACTCAGTTCCTTGTTTTTGCTGTGCTTCAGAACTTAATGTCCCCACTGGAGCCGCAAATTTAATTTTACATTGATTCAAGTCGTTGGAGACATCAGAAAAACAGTTGCAAAAGCACAAAGCACACACTTCTTTTTGCTCTTCTCACACGCTGAGGGGGTAAGGCCCTCGTATGATGAGATGGTCACGGCAAGTTCACGATTGCACCACGTCTCCCAAAGCATTTGGCAGCGTCTTGCACACATAACTGGCTCTGTAAATTTATGAAGGCTTGTTTATTTGCATCTTTTCCAGCAGAAAGCTGCTTCAAATGCGTAAACATCGAGGCCACATATGAAAATGATCTCTAGACTCGTTTTGAAGCTATACAGGGAAGCAATAGGCAAAGAAAACCTTGAGGAGCTCATCTGTAGTCATTACTCTTCTTTATAGACACTACTTAGCTTCTGAAACATTTAGGCAATAAATAAATCATAAAGAAATAAAGGGACAGAGACACTTGGCCCTGGTCCTTTAACTGTGAAGTCATAACATAGACTCCATAACAGTCATGTGTCCAGTTGTTTGCAACTTGCTCCAGACAATAGTGCAAAATAAATGCCTGAAATTGAAAACTTCAAGTGCAATTCAGAGGCAGTAAAATTTCTCAGTCAGTCAGTCTCTTAATTTTCTACGCAGGCAGGGTGACAGTGTCTTGGCGGGGGTTTCCCACAAAGCAGTGCTTGACTCTGGTTTTTAAGAAATCGTAATTTGTCACATCTGAGTTTTGTAGTGAGATGTTGAGACATGCTTGAATTTCTGTGTATTGATTGAACATGGAGATCAAAGTATTAAATTCCACAGAGGCAAGTTCAACATAATGAAGCTGTGATGTTTTCTAAATTGTTCACAGGAGTTGACTCAGCAGGTAGAGGGGTTTATTTTGGGATATGTCTCTGTGGTTGGTTGGAAATTCTGGCGGGGAGTGGTCAAAATGTCACGGTGTAAATAGCTCTATGGCTTGGTACTCTTCCGTTGCTTGTCATGCTGTAATCTAACATCTCCCAATGCTAATCAGCGACAGTTTGAGCTGCTTTTTTTGAGCAGTGCAAAACAAGTCCGTAGAATAACAGCGTTGCGGTGCTGCAACAACAAGAAGAACCTGTCTTTTTGTTTTGGTGATTCTCCAGAGGGAAGATGAAGCTCACCGGGCCACTTCTGCTCCTGGTCCTGCTTGTTGTCGCGGGGCCAAGCCGAGCCCAGGCCAAGACCTCTCTCCTGGATTTGACCAACAGCATTGGCAGCATCCTTCCCAGTCTCAGCCGACCAGCAAACCACAGCCGCATCTTCTATGCAGTGATGTTTGATGCAGGGAGCACAGGGACACGCATCCATGTTTACACCTTCATCCACAGTGACTCAGGTAGGGCAGAGCTGGACATCGCCTCAGATTACTCTGCTTCCTTCTGCTCTTTTACTCATTTCATGAAATCAGGGTGAGAGGCATCTTAAATTATATACCACAGCAAGGGCGTCATGCAGCGTATTTAGACGGCCTGTGAAATGCTTCAGTTGATTTCCAATACAAACAGCAGAGTAAGAAGCTGCTCTGCAGTGTCTCTCTCTCGTCCATCAGCTTTCTCTTTGTCTTCACAGCTTCTCACTTGAGTAAACCTGTACATTTTCACTTTGGGGGACAGAGGTTATACTTGACTTCATTAACTTTTTAAGTAATAATCCTATTTTGTCAGATTCGAGTCTACACGCCTCATCTTGAATAATAAGGGGATATATTCTGCATGCTGTATGCTAAGCAGATTTAGGCATCTTAATGCTTTTAATAGCTGCTGCATATTTGATGTGGGTGGATCTTGTATCTTTTAGGGGAGCTGCCTGTGTTGGACAATGAGATGTTCCATTCCATAAAGCCTGGTTTGTCAGCATATGCCGACTCCCCTGAAATGGTGAGTTCATTGTCAAATCTAATCAATTACGCTAAGCTTAAGGAAAAGGTCTGCCGGCTCCGTGTTGTATACAGAAACCCTGCCTAACCTCCCTCTGCGGGGAACCTTGTTGCTAATGAAAAGTAGGACGTGAGAAATGCAAAATGACAAACAAAGGAAGATTCCAGCAGCATGATATGTGACACTTGAAGTGTTTTCTCAGTTAACTAGTCACTCTGTTGCCAAAAGCCAGTTCTGAGCAGTGCTGCTTTGTAGTGAGCATTGTCTCTTTTTTAAAGGCTGGACACACAGTGAGGATGTTGCTCAAGGTGGCCAAGAAGACTGTCCCTCGTCTCGAGTGGAAGAGAACTCCAGTGGTCCTCCAAGCCACAGCTGGACTTCGGCTGCTGCCCGCAGACAAAGCCCAGGCTCTTCTGGACCAGGTAAAATATTGCAGTGGTGCTGAGACATGACATACTCTTGGGTTCTCTGTAAAGTAGAGTGCAGTTCTTCATGATCGGGGAATTGTTCGGCACTACATTGTCTGACACTTTCAAAGGGAAGTGCCACCTTTTATCCAGGGAGGGAGCAGGCAGAGACATCTTCAGTGCTATGGCAGGTGGCACAGGGACAAGAGGGAGAGTATTGTTATCATAGTGGTGTGAGCTTAGTGTGGAGGGGATAAGATAGTAATGGATGGCCCTGGGGCACCTTGGAAGATAAGTGATACTTTTTTAATCCCCCTGAGGGAATTAATTAATCCCTTCAAGCGCAGGGCACCTCTGGATGAGCTACCATTACAGCAGATAACATTAAGGCATTTCTCTGCTGCTTCCCTTTGCTCTCTTATGCTCTCATTTTCCCTCCCCTGCCCTCCCCTTTCTCTTTCTTTCCACCCTCTCCTCTCTTTTTTCCTCCACAGGTTCAACATGTGTTTGATGAGTCTCCTTTTTTGGTCCCAGACAACAGCGTCAGCATAATGAACGGCACAAACGAAGGTAACGTCTGCCCACCCTTTGCCCTGACAAGCAACACATTCGTCAGTTATGAGAGCTGCTCTTGCTCTTTCTGCAGCACTTTGTAGGTGGCATCACTGATCCCTCTGCCCTGATTTAAGTCTGCTATGCAATTTCTGTAAAGATCTTTGTTTACCGCCGTCATTTAACTAAATTGCAGTAGATTATCGCTGTATTTTGTGATGACGCTTAAGAAAATGAAATTGCTCTTCAAGTTGTTGTGACCTTAAAAGGCTATAATTATATGATGAAAATTTGTTATTGTCTGTTGTGCCAGAGTGTAATTGATTTGTCAGCATTTCAACCTTGTTTTTAGAATTATAGCTCTTACTCACGTGTTTGCGCATGTGTAATATATTGCCAACCGTTGTAATTTCTGTGAGAATTTGTCGTCAGCTTTTCTAAAACGAGCTCGTGCGTTCCTCCTGAAATGACAGTTTTCTGTTTCTTGGTTTGTCTGTTTGCTAATCTCTTTAACGTAGGAGTCCTGGCGTGGATATCTGTGAACTTTCTGACAGGTGAGTACTGTGAAATCATGTCTGCATCGCCTGCAACCTAACGCACTGAACATCTTCCCTGTTTTTTGAGCTCAGCTTCTGTATATCCGAATTTAACTTGGTGTCTGAAATAGTCACAGTGTCTTATTATAGACCCTTGTTCACAAATGCAGGCTGAATACATACAACTATGATTATGATTTGCCTGAAGGGGATAGCTCTGATCTTTATCAGGCTCAGTGTTGGGATTTTATTCTTTTGGGTTGCACATTGTGTGTCAAATAGGCCTTTTGAAGATAGCATCTAAGGTATAACTGATTAGCTGTTCTCTGTTGTGGCTGCTGGATTAAAGTAGGAAATGTTTTCAGGTCACCTGAAAGCACAAACCAAGAAGACAGTGGGAATCTTGGATCTGGGAGGAGGATCCACACAGATCACTTTCCTGCCAAAGCTGAGGGTCGGTTGTTTGTTTGCAAGTTTTGAGATTTCTGGACCAATTCAACTCTTTGGTGATTAGTAACCCCTCATGTGCTTCATGTTTCACTGTAGAAAACCATTGAAAGTGTTCCTGTAGCTGATTACGTTGCCAGATTTGACTTCTTCAACTCAACATTTGAATTGTACACTCACAGGTAACAGATCTGATGATTGGTGCGGGTTTCATAAAACGCTGTAATGCTACGTTTATTTCTAAGAGCATCAAATCAATTCCTGATTGCCAAGGTCATTTTCATATATTTGTAAAGTGTTTCAATTGGCCTCCAGTATTGGCGAGTTATATTACAAATGCAACTGTCTTTGTTGTTGCGCCTTGACTCTGATCTGTTTTTAATTAGGAAGACTTCTATTATCTGTTTAGTCATTAGGATGTGAATAATCGGCACACCATTTGTTTGGCCTATTTTCAGAATGACTTGCTTGTTACACGCACAGTCTGTTCCTGGTTGGTTTTTTAATTGTGTAACAATCCTTTGACTTCATCCAGTTACCTTGGAAATGGACTGATGGCAGCGCGACTGGCCACACTGGGCGCTTTGGGGGCAGAAGGTACAGTGCTGTACATGAGGGAAAGGTGGTCCTCTGCCACTAGCTGAGGGTCAGTGTTGTTCACTGTGAGTGTGCCTCTAAAGGATGCTGAGACACGACAGTGAGTGTAGTTCTCCAAGTGCTCTCTCGGGTGTGTTTTTTCCATCTGCCTATTTCTCCAAATACTGAGTAAAGGAGGCACAGGGAGAACCATGTTTTTGTGGGCCGTACTTCATCTTTCTTTCTAATAAACAATTCAAGTGAGACCCTGAGATGAATCACCGAAGGGCTTCAGAGAAAATTGTGCGAGTTCTTGAGTCAGTCTCAGACCGCGGTGAGCAGGCGTGGGGCCGGGGAGCCAGTGAGAAGATTAAACGAGTCATGCCTGTGCTCTCACAGGGCTGGAGTGGCGAGTTTTTAAAAGTTCTTGTCTGCCAAAGAAGTTCAGGGATGAATGGAGCTTTGGAGGCCTGGCCTATCAAGTGAGCGGGGACCCAGATGGTAAGATCCTGTATGTGGGATTGAGCATCTTTAAACATCCCTTTCATTGTTTTGGGGTTTGACCCAGGATTTTTGCAGATGTCCAGAGTAAGATGAACAGAAACTGAACATTTTGGGATGGCAACCAAACGCCTACAGTAATGCTTCCAAAGCCCATTAAAATGGAGTTAGTTGAATTACGCATCATTTCATATTGTTTTTCCAACATAAGATGCATAATTTACACTGCTGTCTCTTTTTTCTTCTCCAGGTTATGCAGGATACAAGCTTTGTTATCAGGAAGTACTTAAGGTGGTGAAGGGGATTATTCATCAGCCATATGAGCTCCAAGACAGCAATGTTTTCTATGCATTCTCCTATTACTTTGACAGAGCGGTGGATGCAGGCCTTATCGGTTAGCACACACTCACACACACCTTACATAATTATACAGACCCAGCAGGATGTTATTACCTATTCCACTGCTAGACAGAGGCAGGACAACGTGAGTCATCTGCACCTGTCTCAGTGGATTTGATGAGCTATAGGTGTGTAGTTATTAGAGAAATTGCTATCCTCTGCCAGAACAAACTGAAAGGGCACAAGCTCTGTTATTAGTATTATGGAAAGATGCATGTATATCTGCTCTTGTGATGAACGGTAAAGCACTTTAAATGTGAGGAAGATGACCCCCAATCACTCCCTGTTGCAGATGGGGTCCAAGGAGGGATGCTGGAGGTCAGAGACTTCAAGAAGAGAGCTAAAGAGGGTGAGATGGGCAGTGCAATGTATCGTTACTATGACAGATCTGCAGCTCCCTGTACTTGAGACACAGCGTGCATCTCAATAGTCTGGATGTGTGTCCTCGCCGCTATCTGAAATCCTGCTCTCGTCCTCTCAGCAGAATACAGATGACTGATTATCCAACCTAACAGACATGATTCCCCCTTTTGTCTGCTCAGTGTGCAATAAGATGACCAAGCAGCCTCCCATCAGTTCTTTCCTGTGTATGGACTTGACCTACATCACTTGTCTGCTCAAGGATGGGTTCGGCTTCAAGGAGAGCACTGTGCTGCAGGTGAGGCCTTTTTATACACCGCATTCGATAGGGTTTGTGGCCTTGCTTAGAAGGAATCAATAGAAGGAACAGACAGGAAAGAACATTTTTCAAAGGGTTTCGAGGCATTGTAAAAAAACAAAAAAAAACTGACTACTGGTGTTTCAAACTATGTAGCTCAGACGAGAGTTGTATGAATAATAAGCTATAAAGTCACGTTTAAAGACGAGCACGATTAGGTTCAAAATAGACTCCATTCAGCATTTGTCTGCACCATTTTAATAGACCCCAGATAAAGAGGCCATGGCAACAATGGCTTTATCTGACCCTTTTCTGTCACATTTATCACAAAAGAAAAGTAAGTTGTGCAATTGTCATACCCACTTTGATACAATTGATGCTCCAGACCTCGTTAAAAAAAAGTCCTGCTTTGACATGGAGTGAATGAAAAAATGAAATTCTACACAAAAACTCTGTTACTTTTTTTATTTCAATAAATACAAAAGGCATTTGTGTGATTTGGTGTTTTTTTTTTTTTTTTCTCTCCTAGTTGACCAAGAAAGTGAACAACGTGGAGTCAAGCTGGGCTTTGGGCGCCACGTTGGACCACTTCCACAACCTGAAGATCCACTGAGGAGAAGAGAGGAACAAACACTGCTGACTTAGGCGGCGCTCGGTAACAAACACGAGCACCGTGCACGACCTTTTCGAAAAGTCCCCGCACATCTGCAGTTTGTTTCCTAAGAGCAGAACTAAACTCACGAGTTATTCTTAATTTTGTTTGAAAAGCAATTCTTCTCAAGTGTGAATATATTGAGCTGTAAATGAGCAATGTGTGCCTTACTCAGAGACCGAGCGAAGCACTGAGGCTGACAACTGAGTGAAATGTGTTACCAGTAACAAACTGAGTTAATGCGGCATTGAGCATCACTGGCTATACAATTTGTTTGAGATTGAGGTCTCTGTGTTTTACTCGGGCTGATAAACAGGGCGGCCTGGCAGGTTGTGCTGTGCAAGACCAGTGTTTACATGCAGCTAAGTGATATACTGTGCTTTAGCAATCTCTCATGTGTTCGGTGTTTTGTTTAGTAATAAGGATTATGGGGTACACACACGTCTGGTAGATTTCAATTTGACAGCCAATCCGATCAGCCACTGAAATAAAAAAAAAGTAGGACTTATTTTCCATTACAGCATCATGTCACTGCTTTTCAGCCCCAGACTTCTGTTTACAATGACACTGCACATAACAATGCGTGGTCAATATATTTTCATAAACTTTTAAACCCGTCTCAGTATTTCTTTGGGACTATTTGTTTTCAAAAACTTGAGGAAAAAAGTTATTTGTACAAACTTTGCCATTTCACACTTGTCAAAATAAAACCATCATCGATCGCTACTTACAAATATCTACAGGGATGAAGGTTGGCGGTTAATATATTTACATATAGATGTCTATGTTAGGTACACTGTGACAGTCAGTCTCGTGCTGCTGAGACAGGCAGTGAATAGCAGACTACAGCAGCGCCACCACATCTTCTCCATATGCATGGCCTTCGGTCGACATGGTCACCAGTTCATGTGGCTGAGAGAGAACTACCACTGAGTCTGCAGAGCCTGGAGGGAGGACACAAAGACGAGTTCAAAGACAAAATACCTGCTAGCATGAACACTGTCTAACAGTCTGTTAACTACAGTAAGGAACCACTAAAGTCATGAGATGAAACACCTTCGGGTGCACTCTGCTAAAACATGTCCTTCAGTTTCTGCAGCCTTTCACTTAGTTATGTCTTTTGGGTTTAATGCTGACGGGCTAATTTAGGAGAAGCTAAAGGACACACAAAGATGTAATACTGAGCCTATAAAAAGTATCCTGAGTGAAAGTCCAAGGCGGGGGAATACTGCACGTGGGAGAGGTTTGCCTTCATGGCTTTCTGCCAGAGCGCCTCTCTAACCTAAACCCTGAAGGCAAACCTCTCCCACAAGCATGAACACCATTTATAAGCATTATGTGTGGACTTGTTTAGATTACCAAAGTATACTGCACAGAACAATAGACTAATATTACATAACAATTTAGCTGGAGGCATATTATGCTATGACAGGGGTGGACAAAATGACACAAAACAGTTCCAGTCAGGTAAAGGTCCACATGTTGTATTTGTTGACCAGTAGTACTACTACAAATAATAATAATCACAGCAATATAAATACCCAGTGTATACTGGAGAAGCAAAGGCAGATAAATATTACAACTTCATGTTAACATATGTCACTGATAATACATCAGAAAAGATTTATATTGAGCACTGTGAGACCAATAATTGAGTGTAGTAAAATTAGCAGCATGCAACTTGGCTGTTGAGCACTCTAATTGCGAAATATCATTGTAAGTAATGGTTCAAGAGTTAAATCATAGCTGGGTTGGAAGCGACAATTTTGAACAGCAGGACTAAGATCAAGAGTAAATGAGGCAGGACAGACGGGGAGAGGTTTGTTAAGCGGACTGCTCACAGTGTCGGAAAAACACATCCAAAGAGTGTAAACGGCATCACAATACCAAAACGTGCACATATGTGCCCACAGCAGAGGCACATGTTAGCATTTATCAAATCAGGTTCATCGTGAAGTTACAGGCGGGTGTGAGGGAAGCTAAAAAAAATGGTATTTATAAGAAATAGTCATTTATAATGCAGCAAGGAGAAAGTCACAAAAACCGCTACGACAAAGGCATTTACACAACGGAGGCATATCAAGCAGAGCAAACTACCAACAACCTGCTGGCTTCAACTATCACCATTTTTAGATGAAAAAAAAAAAAAAAGACAAGGCAACATAAACAAACTAGCTGCAGCACAGCTGCTGCCTGGAACGTCGGTTCATTGTCCAAAAAAATCAAAAGGGAAACTTCTACAAGTCGTGACAACTTCGGCAAACACAAGAAAGCTGGACTGTCAAAGAATAACAGCTACCGAAAGACTGTCGCAACACAACACTTAACAGAACATTAGCAACACCAGGCGCTGACTCAGCACCTCTGACATTAACAGAACGCTGTGAGCTCCACTGAATGCGCTGTTTACTGCATTGAGCCGTGTCTTTTGTCCACCCTGTATGTGCTGCGTTTTCCCAGCCAGACATGTGCAAACACCTACCTGGTGATCTCAGCATGGCGTGGTGAAGATTCATGGGCTCCACAGTTGTTGTCATGGTGACCATACCGTCTCCGTTTTCGCCGTCTGCCTCCAGCAGGCTGCTTTGTGTCAGAGCCTCTCCTGTCGGACACAAACAGCCAACAAACTTATGAGAAGTGCGAAAGGGAGAGTGACATGTGCTGCATTTCATCCACAACCTTTAAAGGACTCAGAGCCAAGAATTTACTGCAAGTCTGAGAAATCACTGTCCAAATCTGAAACGTGTGCATTATTATATTATTATTATGAACTTTCTGAGTTACCTTTTGCCGATTGTATGAAAATTCATTATTCTGCTTGTTTTTTTACTTATTCCAACAGAGTCCATTTAATAATTCATCCAGTATAAATAAGACAGAAACTACCCCTCTGTTGTGAAGCGGCATCTTCCTTTGCTCTGCTTTTACAAAAGACCAGCCTCTTTGGGGAGGCTGACCCGAATAAATCTGCTGTTTATAATTAGAGCTTTGGCAGCATTTCCTCTGTGGTGATTCAGCTGCGGTGCTTCCCACTGCTACAGAAATGTGACAAGGAGGCCAATGCGCCGTCTGCTCTCGTTTCTGGCATAAATAAATAAATAATTTAGGACGATTTTGTACAATTAGACCATATGCTGGAACGTAAAGGGCTCATTGAGGGGTGCTTTTAATCTGAAGAGGTGCTGAAACTGATACTAGGAACAGAAGCAGGGGTGAACATGAGTGAATTTCCCACAGCTGCAGCGGGAGATTCCTGCTCATTTATGTCAGTGGTTTGTAAGGTGAAGGCGAGGAGGCATTTGAGTGAGGAAAGTGAAGCTTGAAGACGTGATTTTGAGTTACAGTGCCATTTTAATTTGGTGATTACACACTTTCCAGACAAATCTGACCCCATCACAAGATGCCCAACAGGCCTATTTCTGCGGTGCAGTTGTGCTGTCTCTGCTTTTCCAGAGATTTGTGCAGTCTGAAACAATTCAGCTACTGGCCCTGAAGAATAAAAAATTCAATGATAAATTTTTAAGTGCTAAAGGGCATTAATTATGCAAGAAATGTTCCTAAAAGTAACTTAAACCAACACCATCTTTATGCACATTTTAAAATGTATGGGCTGCTTGAAGCTACATAATCCAAGGATTAGCATAACCACCTACTGCACTGTGTGTGTGTGTGTGTGTGTGTGTGTGTGTGTGTGTGTGTGTGTGTGTGTGTGTGTGTGTGAGAGAGAGAGAGAGAGTGAGAGAAAAGTGAGTGAGGAGGACCTGTTTCCCTGCTCTCAGTGCTGAGCCCCTCCTCTCCGTGCCTCTTCCTCATGTGGACGTTCCTGCTGCCGGACTGAGAGAACGTCTTCCCACAGATCCCACAGTGATGAGGCTTCTCACCTGGGAAGACACACCACACACAAGAGATGTATGATCCTGTGATCCCTTCAGGGCACATGATATACTAAATCTATATCTATAGCACACTAATTACAAAAAAAAGGGGGGGGGGTGCTCAGCTGCACAGCTGTAAACTGTCCCACTCACCAGAATGTACGAGCATGTGTTTTCGTAGACTGGAATACTCTGCAAAGGATCGCCCACAACCATCTGCCTCGCACAGAAAAGGCTTCTCTCCTGAAAGCAGCCACCCACCACGCACACACGCACGCACACACACAAAGAATTCATGAAGTAAACTCATTATTGCAGAATATGTTTAAAGGGACTTCAATGGCCTGAAACAGTGGAAGTGTAAAATGCAGCTTTCTTGTCGTTTATGGAACCCCTGGTGATGGCTGACTGGGGCGCGAACATACATAAAAAAAATGTCATTTCATTCAACTAACTGAATAGTGCAGCTCATAGAAAGCTGCTCCTCCAGACATATGGCCCAAATATAAACACTGTATAGTGTAGCTGGCCCGCTAACAGGTCCCTCGATAGAAGCAGCAGACTGTGGAACAGGCCATCAAACTCTTAATGTCACCCTAAATAAAATATGACAGAGTAGTGTTACTCATTGCGGCAGTGAAATGGAGGCGCCAGTGCTGCTGACTCTTCAAATCTCCAGCCTTGACTGCACCAAGGAAGCACTAAATGAGCAGAGTCAAATGGCCGAGTCAGTTATTGCTTCCAGCGTGTTTGGGCTTTCATACGCGGGTATCTCCTGCTCCCCACCTGTGTGTATGCGCCTGTGATTCTTCAGGTTTCCGGCGGTGGTGAACTTCTTGCCACAGTTCTTCTCCTTGCAGATGAAGGGCTTCTCGCCATTGTGAGTCCTCATGTGAACCTGCAGCCTCTGCAGCACGTAGAAGCTCTTCCCGCAGCCCTCTGCGCCGCACCTGAACATTCGGTCGTTCCTGGGAGCCGAGATAACCAAACAAACAAGGCTCGGTGTCTCCTGTGCACACGATTCATTTGCAATGGCCCACCACGAGATCAGACAGGGCAGCCGCAAATAGATTTCCTACACCGATGTTAAGAGAGCTCCTGCAGTACAAGTGCACACTTTCTAAGTCTCAGCTGCGTTTCTTCTGTTTTTCACAGGTTGTTTGTGGTGGAGGCAGACAGAGCAGCCAAACACTCTGTGATCTCTAAGCTGGAAAACATCTGCACAGCTCTGATCCAGCACATCTGTCTTGTACGAAGAACAGTGACGCTCTAAGTGTACCACTCACTGTTACCACTTTGAGTGAAGTTAAAGATTGACTAAGTTAGTCTGAAAAGCCTGGAAATGAAGGCAAGATGGATGCTTCTTTAGACAAAATCTAATGGAATTTGTGAAAATGATTGTTGAAAATCACTCAGTCTGGTTTCTATGAATTTGTGGTGGGCAGAGCTGTTTGGATGAAGTGTCTGCACAATTTTCAGAAATCGGAAACTGAAGCACTTTAAAGTGACATCTTGTGTTTAAGACTTCAAATATTAGTGTTGTATAATGGTTAAACAGATAACACCAGCTTGGAATTCTAACTAACTTTTAACAATGACATCTCAGTGCAGCAGAGTGTAATTACTTGCATGAAAAAGTTGGAGGCTGCATTAGCCCACAAGGCTGCATTATTATTTTTCAATTTGGACAAAGTATCCACATCAGCCAGGATTTGCACAGGGTTGAATCCTGATACTTTGGCAGCGGCATCTTGCTGGGACTGCTGCCTGGATCCATTAGCCTCCACTGCTGTGTGTGTGGTGTGTGTTATGCATCACCTGTGCGTTTTGAGGTGGTATTTGAGATGCGCCGGCCAGGTGAACGTCCTGCAGCAGCCCTCGAACGAGCAGCGGAGGATCTGCTTAGAGAGGGGGCGGCTGGTACGAGGAGGCAGCTCCCGCTTGTCCCCGTCTGATGTCAGGCTGTGTGTGTGGTCACCTAGGCAACCAGAAGAGGAGAGTGAGCGGGGATGTGCAGAAAACAATCCAGGAGTGCCAGGTGGCCGGCCTCTGGAGCCCGGCCGTATAAAAGCTAATCATTGGCTGCTAACTGAGATCTGCTGAACAACTACAGCCAAAAGAAAACAACCCGAAGCTGAATTCAATCACTCCCTTTTTACCTGCTCGGACTCCCCGCTTTGAATAACTTTAACAGGTTCCATTTAGCTTTCGGCGTGCCGGCAGTAATGCACCAATGACTGATACACCGCTGCTGAAGGAAACTTGTCTAATCTAATGGAAGTTAGTGGGAGGGCAGCCATTACACTGGCTCAGAAAGAGGAGTTTTGGTCCCACAGTGAAACACAGTCTGCCGCACACAGTTTCATTTCAACAAAGTATTTCAATCTCTTTCTTAAATGCCACCCTAGCTCAGAAGAATTCTTCCAAGGCGCTGCTATGTGTAAAGCGCTTCTTCCTGGGAGATCATATCAAAGACACCCAAGGCTAGATCCACACAGTCTAAACATTTCTTCTTCTTTCCTCCTCCTAGTGTTCTTACTTACTGCCCCGATTGAAATATAATGAGGTCAAGGATAAATGTGGAGAAATCATAAGGCGGTACGGAAAGAACACCTGAGCTAAGAGAGTCCATCTGAACTTAAACTAGGCCACATGATCACCTGAGGTAAGCCACACACAGCCACTTCTCAATAGTGCTTAAGTAAAGAATAGTGGGATCTTTTGCTTCAGGACAATAAGCACTGAAGCAGCTTTTCTAAGCATGTTGGGAATTCAGCCACTGCCGTGTGTCATAATGCAGAATATGCAAGACACAGAAAGCCATGATAAACTCAATGTAAACAGCAGTTTTTCATACATAACTTAAAGTGCTTCACAAAAGTAACAGTAAAGACAATATGCTCTGATAGCAGGGCTGCAACTAACGATTATTTCATTAGGGATTATTTTCATGATTTGACGATGGATCGTTTAGCCTATAAAATGCCAAAAGATTGTGAAAAGTGCTTTTCACTATCACAACTGATCGGTTAATCAACTTATCATTGCTGCTCTAACTGGAGCAGAAAAACAGAAACAGTGCGCACAATCAAGCGGCATTTAAAGACAAGATCATAAACCGTGGAAACCAGATGCAGGTCTGGATGGGAGGAAATAAACTAGGAGCTCACTTTCATATCCCTTTTCTAACCGGGACCTCCGGCTGCAATTCGGCTCAGAGGGAGTTCAAAGATCAGACATGTAGCTCGGGGCCGTGGCGCCTCGAATGTCATGGGTAAAATCTTTATCTAACAGGCAGCCTGTGGAGGGAAGTCAAATCAGGCTGTGATGTAGCCCTGACTCCTGGTGCAGGTCAACAGCTCGCTACGGCGCTGTGCGCTGCAGGAAAGGAGTGTCTGTCTTAGATCAGAAACGAGAGCTTTACGGTGAGAAGAGATGAAGGAGCAGAGACGTTTTAACCAGGTGAGCAACAGATGAAGACACCACTCTGACAGGTGAAGAGGCTGCAGCAAACACAACAGCCTCAAACACATCCAAATTATTTAGAAAGCTGAAATTTATGACCCATCAAGATGCTTTTTAATACCTGAAGATTAACTAAGTGAAAAAGACCAAAGAGTCAACCAAACATTGTCAGGTGAGGCCTTACGCACAAACAGGCCAACACTAACATTTGTGCTGTCATCGCCGTCACATCCTTCAGATCAGTTTGCTTATCTGAATATAGGGTCACCATTTTCATTAATAGCTATCAGACTATTTCTTGGCTGGGAGCAGTTGCCAGGCAACCAGTGAACATTCCAGGAAGTTACTGGTCGCAGCCAAAAAATGAGGCCTGTTGAAACGTCCAATTGTCTTTTAGCACTTAGTTATGTACACATTTAACAAATGAGATACAGCATGTTAATTGGTGAGTGTTAGAGGTGCTGGTGGGCTGGTTTAGTTAACTCTGGATGGAGATGATGCCCATTTCCCCCAGTTCAAGGCTGTGTGCGAGGCTAAGCTAACCACCTGAAGCCTGCATTCACCTTACTAAAAGAACATGAAATCCTCGCAGACACTGCACATAAAGTGGTGAAACATGATCAGTGTTTCATGATAACGTGTCACTCAGGACTCCACTGGATGTTTGTGTAAACCCATGCAGACAAATCTGGAAACTGATTTTGATTGAAAGGCTTACAGCGAGAAGTGTTGAACGCAGTTTAAGCATTTTTATCTCCTTGCTGACCTCCTTTCTCTTCTCTCTGTCTTTGATGCATGCCGTAAGTAGACCAGCTGATGTCGTCTCACCAGAGAAATGTGCCGCTTCTCACACACAGGCTTACTTTTCTGTTTTAGTGTCTTTGTTTTTCCTCACTTTGTCTTAAACTTGACATTACACCATGAACAGCAACACAAAACATATTTTCTTCTTATTGCCTTTCTTCTTTTCCTGCTTTCCTTTTCAGTGTAAAAGTCCTCTAAAACTAGTCCTGCGTATGATAAAAAACAAAGTTGACTTTACCGTTACTGACACTTGCAGTTCTGGCGTCCTGGCTGGCCTTGGCGTCTCTTGCGAGCTGTGCCCGCGTGGCGGCAATAAGGCTGTCATGTGCCAGCTCCTGTACCCGAAGATACCAGGGAGCACTGCCATCTATCCCGTAGTCGCCTGATGAGACCCCCTCATCGTCGTCCTCCCCGGCACCATCTGCGGCGAAGATCAGCGACTCTGAAGAGGCTGTGATGCCTGAGCAAAAGGCAGGAGGAGAATCACCGTGAGACAAGAAATTCAAGGCCAATGCAATAATCTGCAAGCTCATCAACAGCCTGAGCCCCTCAAGGTCACTATTCTGAATTCATTATTGTCCTCCCATCACACTCAGCAATTTCAGGTTCAATGTTATGGCTTTATTCTGAAAGGCTGAGAGGATGCAGGCCAACAGACACATTGAAAACACTCATTAACATTTTAGAAATAAAAAACCCAATAACGTCTTTATTCAGAATTTGGATTTAACGTAACAATTAACAGAAAGTGATTTTGTCTGCTGGAAAGTCTTCTCCTTCACATCGCTCACTGAGTCACGGAGAGAATGCTGCACACTGCACAAAAGGTGCATGTCAGGGGACCAAAATTAATTTTTTTGGCTCTCCTGCCAAGGGCTGATGAACCAAGAGAATGTGCCTGCCAAGGATCATTTCTTCCAGCCAAGATAATTCAGCCGGCTTTGTTCATGAAAATGTGTCACCCCATTTCTTTTCAGCGCTGTGGAAAGAATCGGGCGAGTCACAAAGTACAGACACAATAAATGTCAGACTTTGAGTTTTAATGTTAAGCTTCTCGATCTTCTCAATTGATGTTTGAAATCCATCAGGGAGCAATTCATCATGGTGGAGTAATGTCAGGTTTCTGTTGGGACAGCAGCTAATTACTCAAGATAAGTGTAAATTTCAGACTCTGGCACATGGGGACATTCAAGCATTGGTTGTAGTGTTCCTTCACCTTTTGCAAGATTCAGTAGGACATAGGAAGTGCTGTCTGACTGCTGTAGGTCATGGAGGATGGGTGGAGGGCTGGGTGAGGCCCGTGGATGAGAGTGTGTCTGGACCACTAACGGGCTTCGCTCAGACACGCCTCCGAACTCTGACAGGGAGGGAGAACTCTCAGGCTCATGGCTCAGGCCTCCATCTGGGGAGGAGAAAATAATCAAACTGTGGTTGACACTGACAGGCAGGTACAATAAAAGCACACTGATCGTACAGAATAGCAAACACGAGTGTACCACAGAAAATGCAAGTTAAATGTAGATCCACAGATAACCGTTTCAATTATATATTGAAAAACAACATATTTAATACATTCATAAGGCTTAAAAATACACACAGTGCAATCTGGCAAGAGCTTATTTCCTGAAAACTCCTGCCTGCAGCATCTGAAAACAACCTGATGAGATGGATTGTCAGTATAAGCAAGACCTCTCGCACTGTTTCCTTATTTTCATTGGATACATAGTTAGTACAAATACAACTGCTTTCATTTGTAGAGATCCAAGATCCAGAAACCGTGTGGCCTAGACTCAGCCTGTCCTCACTAAAGACAAGTGCTCTGCTCAACAGCTCAGATTTTGGCCAAATTGCTGCTTTATTTTGCAGTTTAATTATGACAAATGTGTACAGAAAGTACTTCAAATGGCATGTAGTGTGACTTGAGTTAGAGGTGTTAAACATTTGTGGGATTCTTGATCTATGATTACTGTAAACTACCAGGAGATAGTACTACTACTAAAGAATAGACCTGAATCATTATGGGGATTGTGTGGCATCTGGTAACACTCAATTTGGGTATGCTCTGAATACCACTGCGAGTGACCGGGCCTGTGGTGGACAGGACAGGTGCAGTGAGCAGCTGCTGACCTGTGAGCTCCAGCGGGCTGCACAGCGAGCTCTCAGCTGGAGGCAGCAGAGGCAGGCTGCAGTGTTTGCTCTCTGAGTCCTCCAGACCCCGCACCATCGGGATGGACGCGTTCTGCACAAACTGCACCAGCAGCTGAGAGGAGAAAAACAGAAGAGCCTCACAGCATAAGACAAAGTACAGGCAGACAGTCAGGAGAAGTTTTTCTGCCTCTGCGATAATGATGGAGCGTGTCAGTGGTGAGAAGATTACCTCTGGTTTGGAGTCGAGCTCATCAGAAAGCATGGGTCACCCTGTGTGGAACCTGTAGATCAACGGGATGTCACTGATCCATCAATCTGCTACGACTGGCTCAAGTTTAATCAAAACGATGCTTACCTCAAATATGGCCTAATAAATGTGGGATAATCTGTTGGTCATAGGCGTGCGGTGCAGGTCATTTTTGAGTGAACACCATCACACAATCTGCGGAAGAACAACAGGACAAGCGTCGAATTATTTTGTTTCAAACTCCGCTTTGTTTGTAGCCGGCGAGTCGCTACAAGTTTAACAAACTGAAAATAACGAGCCGGTCAAGCAATAAAGCTAAATGTGGCTAAAACACGACAGCAACCCATCAGTCTGAAGGTCTGCTGCGTTGGATAAAACAGACAGGTGTCAGACTGCGTCTGAAGTTAACGTTAGCTAGCAGGGTTAGCAGTTACCAAACTAGCTACCGGGGCGACCAGGCTGACGTTAGCTGTCCGGGTTCAAAGCCTGGCCGCTGACGATATACCGCGCATGTCTTTAATGCCATTAAATCTTCAGTAATATAAAACTAATTCGTTTACCTTGTATTTGTTGTGTAACTGAGCTACAGCCTGACTGCAGCTGGTTAAATATCCCAAAACAGAGCAGCAGGTTTGTTCTACGGAGTCTCTGATGGAACAATGTTAGTACACTTCCGCGTTGTCCACACGGTAAACCTGCATCATCTACGCCACCCAGTGGTCAAAACTGTAAGACCACCAAAATTCACTCTGGAATTATAAAATACTGAGGAATAATCGATTGTTTGGTGATTTAATAAATAAACAAATATACATCACCAAATACATTCATTATTTTATTGATAAAGAGGTAGAGGAAGTAGCCAAAGGTTATCACCCCATTTGCCCTTTGTTGTAGATATGAAGTCCCCTTTTTTGACAACTTTAAGTAAAAGTAGCAAAACCACATGTAAAAATGCCATATTTCCAGTAAAAGTTATGCATTTGGATTTTTCCTTACTGTACTTATTGTAAGGACAAAACTATTACCTTCAAAATATACTTAAAACACCAAAAGTAAAAGTACTTCCTTTGCAGAATGGCACTGTTCAGAATAGTGAATATTATATTATTGGATTAGAAATTCAAGGCTTGGATTAGTTGGACTGGATCAGTAATTGGTGCATTCATGTCGTCATCATTTTAATGTTGGGACTGCTAAAGGGTGTGACTGTTATATATAGTTTATCTGCTGGGTAGGTTTTATCGTAACCTGTAACTTAAGATCCGAATTTATTTATTACATTTCGTATTATGCAACTTAATCTTTAAAATAACTAGTAACTTAAGTTATCAAATAAATGTAGTGGAGTACAATAAAGTACAATATTTGCAATGAAGTAGACGTATAAAGTGTGGCGGAAAATGGACCTCAAAACTGTACTTAAGTACAGCACAGTAAAAGTACCCAGTTACTTTCCACCACTGATCAGGGCTAAGAGAAAATTTTGAAAACGAATTTACATATACCTATATATGATTTATTATGAATTTGAAAGATTCATTCTGTTCCTGTTTTTTGTGTAAATCCCAGCTTAACAGTTTTGTATAATAAAACTATTTCAAGAAGTGTTATTTGAGATTTGCAAAACAAACATGATTCTTCCTCCACACACATATTAAAGCTAAATGTCTACAGTCATGCGGACGGCCATATGAGGATGTAACAATCATTACACACAATAAATATTGGAAGGATGAAAAATAGAGAAAAACATTACTTCCTGTTTGTAGTTTGGCCTGATGGTGGCGCCAGAGGTACGACCATGTTGCTACAACAACCAAAAAGGTTTATCCTCTGTAGGTTTGACCTCATCTCAAGCTCAGGTCTTGACAGATGGCTCTCAGTGTTCACCGGTTTAGTCTCAGTTCGCCAACATTTCAAATCTACATTACAGTCTAATTTAATGGAAACTGGCTGCTGTGTGACAAAACTGGATATTTCAGAGGAAACAGGAAGCTCATTGTTTGTTGGAGGGGTCATCCATATCACAGTCGAAAACACGTCATGTCAGTTGATATTGTGCTTTAGTCGGATGCATTTGCACACTCCAAAACAAAGTTACAGTGCGTCTAATTAGCACACAACAATTGCCCCACAGTGAAGCCTCTGGGGGCCCCTGGGCTCCTCTGTATCCTCCCAGAGGCAAATGAAAGCACCACAGGGAACATGAGGATCAGAAGAGACAAGCTGACTCAATAAAAAGCAGAAATGCACCTTGAAGCAGGTGGAAGCAGTGATGAGATGTCATCATGTATGCTGGTGATGAATTAACGATTCAATCTTGTCATGTGCTATCGGATGATGTTATTGTAGATGATTGATGCAGTGAAACTGTGTTGACTCGGTTCACTCCGGCTTTAATTTGTAACTGTACTCTGGTTCAATCTGCTGTGAACTGTGTGTGCGTTCATCATTATAGTGACACATCAGAAGTCTCCTTCAGTCTGTTCAGCTGATGACAGGTCTATAGAATCTATAGACTGATCTATAGAAACAGCTGCTGTACACTCACAAGTCTCAACAGTTTACATATATCATCCATTTACTGCACACAGCCTCTCTCAGTCCCTCATGCAGCAGAAGGCATGGGGACAGAACAAAGCCTTTTCACGTCTCATTTGTCCGCGGACTTGACACAAGTTGACCTGATGTGAAACCTGTCTGCTGGAAAGTTGAAATCTTGGACACCTGATCAACTGGAAATCTTCTCCTGAGACACAAACTGCGGGATAGCAGAGCTGAAGAAAGACCTCAAGGAAAACTACTGCCAAAGGTAAAAAAGCTGCTACCTGCAGGAAACATGGCCTCTAATGGACCCCTTGTGCTCTGTGGATACAAAGACTGTATTTAATAAAAACGAATAAGTGGACCTAACTCAGTTTTTTATCAACCTTAGTTTGGTAAGTGTGTTCAGCCATTAAATGTTAAAAATGTGTGTCAGGGTCTCAGAGTCACCTGTCCCTTCTAGCTGTAGCATTAACCATTAATGTGTCCTCTCCTCTCAGGCCATTACATCTGTGATGGTGCTCACCGGCCGGGGCAAGCCGGTGAGGTGACAGATCGCTGGCTCGCGTATGATGACAAGCATGTGACAGAGACCACCGGCAAGTCCGTCTGCTGTTATATGGTCATGTGTGCTGAACACGCACTGTTTTTGGAAAAAACGTTTCATTTAGTTTATCCATCCCAAGGTAATCTGGAGTTACACTGCTCAGCTCAGGTGCACACACAGATGCACAAATGCCATCTGGTGCTGAGGTGGCTCCTGGTGGCAAAGATGGTGACCCAGGCCCCGGCAGTGGAGGTGGGGAGATAAGAGATAAAGGGGGCAATATATATGATAACAAAGTTCACCTGATGTGGTAGAAAGTTCCTGAACCGTGTGCTCATGCCACATACTCATCATTTAGAGGTAAATTGAAGAATGAGACAATTACTGCATCCTTTTTAGGACAAACAATCCAGAAAAATGGTTGTGGTGTGTTTTAATTACAAGACTGTCACATCTAGGTTGCAAGTAACATATTGTTTAACTTGATGGTTATTTGCTCAAATGTAGAACAGCGAAACATCACCCAAGATGCCTTCATCAGCTAAACAGAGAAAAGCAGTAAGAAGTAGGGGACGTTAAAAAAAGACTTTTGATTATCAGCGTTGTTGCCTATTAACTCTTTGCCAAATGACTAATCATGTAATCATCAAACTGTTTCAGCTCTCGCCATATGTGAAACAAGATTAGCATCTTAATTACAGAGAAGACGGCAGCAGAGGATCTTCTTACTGTGGCAGCTTTAAAAATGCAGCTTGATATGAGTAAAGGCACAGACCAAGAGCTAACTGAGAATTAGTTATTTTGGTTTTAGAGGTGATTGAGGTCATGGGTATAAGTTTGCTTTATGAAAGGTGTCATGAGGCTTTCCAGTGAGGTTTGACATGTTTAATGCAGAGGAAGTCTGCAGCAAAAATGTCTTAGATAATTCATTAGACTAAAATGTTGGAAAAAGGAATAATTAGCTTCAAGAAAGCCATAAGTGCAGTATAACCTGAAGAAATCAGTAGATGTGGCTTTTAACTTTGCTTGGTCAGTGGTCAAAATCAATTTACAGCCACGGGCTGACGTCACTTTATACTAACTTACTGACTATCAAAGGGCACAGTTCAGTCTAAAAAAAACAACAACAACAATTAAATTAGAAAAAAAAGTTTTGTCAAGGCAAAATTACATAACTAGCTATCAGTCTTTAGACACATTTTTAATGAGGGGCTCATGTGCTTGCTGCTCCATCATAAGTTTACAGTGGCATTTATAGACAGGCGTCTTTTTATGGTACTTTATCTTCTTAAATGTGTGTTTTTCCCTCCTTCCACACACATACAGCACATCATATTGGCTGTCACGCCATATTGTGCTGTATCTGTGCAGAGTCCCTCAGCTGACTTTCTGTTTTCACAACACAGGAGGCGAAAAATTAAAAAAAATAAATTAATTAATTAAAAAAAATGGTGGGCAGGTAACTGTGGTCACATATGACAGCAGAAATGTTTGCAAATGGGGACGGGAGCTCTTCCTCTGCCATTAAAGCAGAGTGCATGTCTGCAGCTGATAGGGACACAGTCTCATCTTCTGCTGCCACGTTGCCTGACCCACTTGGTGAGGCACCACAACGGACCATCAGATGGCGGAAAATGCCCTGGAACTGCCCTGCAGTGGGATTGTTATTCCAGCCTCCTAGAAAAATTAAAAACATTTACACACTTAGATTACAGAGATGTTTAATGAGGACAGTCAGAGTTATAAAAGGTCGGCTAGAGAAGGTAAGTAAGGTAATAACTGTATAACCATTTTTTTCACAGGTAGGCTGTAAAAGATAAGTAAGGTAATAACTGTATAACCATGTTTTGTTTTTTTGTTTTTTTTCCACAGGTAGGCTATAAAAGGTAAGTAAGGTAATAACTGTATAACCATGTTTTATTTTGCTTTGTTTTGTTTTCCACAGGTAGGCTATAAAAGGTAAGTAAGGTAATAACTGTATAACCATGTTTCTTCCACAGGTAGGGTATAAAAAGATTGAAGTCTGAAGTCTGAAGTGCCGTTTACTTTAGGGGGGGTTCATGAGGTGATAACCATCAATAGGTGACCAGTCTGAGAGGTCTATCACATCAAAACATACTGTAAACTAGGGATGTATAGGTATATATATAAAAAAATCTCTACTTGAATTTGCCCACCCAGATGGGTGATAGCCAAATAACATTAGTTACGATGACATAATATTATAAATGGTCAAATAACCCAAATTGTTGTTCAATCTTACTTGTGAAAGGTAATCCCACGTGATCTGCTTTCAATACTGCGCCGGTTATTGCAACCGTAAAAATACGGGCACAGTTGCTCTCTTTACGTTGACCTCGGCTGGACCTGGTGCTAGCCTAGAGTGAGGAGACCCAACCAATATGGCGGCGACACTGGATTACGCTACAGCGCGTAATGAGGCGTCTATGTAGAAGTCTATGAACGTGCCAATGCACTGGCAGTGCATTGTGGGACTTGTAGTACTAGTTGTGTGTGCACTATATCGCGGGCCAGCTCTACTAATAAGACATTATCATGGGGCCAAAGATAATTCTTGGCATTTGAGTTTGACACATGTGCTCTAGAGAAAAGCATCACTAAAAACTGTTGCAGCATTAAACTACAGACACAGAACAATCTGCACTACTCTATTAAAAATGCTCTTCTTAACAATCATCAGTGTATGCGTATTAAGCCAGTAAACAACAGTATGAACAAACATCTTTTTTTTTTTTTTTTTTTTTTTTTACACCAATAGAGGCACAGATCAGTACAATAGAATACATGCCTATTCAATACTCCTTTTCTTCATCTTCCTCAGTACTATCAGTACCAACCTCTTCCACCGTCTCCTTGAAGAGTTCTCCAGTCTTCGCTGCAGTCGAAGCTTGATGGTTAACAAACATGAACATGACACACTGACTCACTGAAACATTTTCAGATTTTTCATTAGCAATAAAACCACATTTGCTCCTGTATGTTGTCACATGATGTTTGTTGGTGCAGAGCAAACTATCAAACGAAGTCTGGAGTTTCCTTATTGAATTACATGAAGTGGGCCAAGATTCACAATTCATAAAGATTTTCAATTCTTTAAAAAGAAAAAGTTACCTGAACAACACTGAAGACGCAATGCATTTCAGGAACTTTATTCATAACTGACAAAATCCTAAAAAATATTTTGGAACACAAATAACACCATGTTGTAATCAATATTGAACTTCTGAGCTATTTTAATACTCCTCTCTTTCAGATTAAATCATGACAGAAACATTTTTTAACATATTTAACATGCAGATGAAGATGAGGATTTAACATGCAAGTATATCATATCTGAATGTTGAACTTCTGAGCTCTGAGCTACTTTAATACTCCTCTCCTCCAGATTAAATCATGACACAAACATTTTTTAACATATTTAACATGCAAGTATATCATATCTGAATGTTGAACTTCTGAGCTGTTGAGCTTTTAATACTCCTCTCCATCCTCTCCCTCGCCCTCAAGGTAGTCGACGCCAACCTCCTCATAATCTTTCTCCAGAGCTGCCATATCCTCCCTGGTCTCCGAGAACTCTCCCTCCTCCATCCCCTCAACCACATACCAGTGGACAAAGGCACGCTTGGTGTACATCAGATCAAACTTGTGGTCAAGGTGAGCCCAGGCCTCTGCAATAGCAGTGGTGTTGCTCATCATGCACACGGCCCTGTGGACCTTGGCCATGTCTCCACCAGGAACGACAGTGGGCATCTGGTAGTTGATGCCGACCTCGAAACCAGTGGGGCACCAGTCCACAAACTGGATGGAGCGCTTGGTCTTGATGGCGGCAATGGCAGCATTCACATCTTTGGGCACCACATCACCACGATACAGCAGGCAACAAGCCATATACTTGCCGTGGCAAGTGTCGCATTTCACCATCTGATTGGCTGGCTCAAAGCAGGCACTTGTGATTTGAGCCACAGAGAGCTGCTCGTGGTAAGCCATCTCGGCCGAGATGACAGGGGCATAGCTGTCCACAGGGAAGTGGATACGGGGAAATGGCACCAAGTTGGTCTGGAACTCTGTCAGATCCACATTGAGGGCACCATCGAAACATAGGGATGCAGTCACAGACGACACAACCTGAGCGACCAGCCTGTTCAGGTTGGTGTAAGTGGGACACTCGATGTCGAGGTTCTTGCAACAGATATCATAGATGGCCTCGTTGTCCACCATGAAGGCGCAGTCACAGTGCTCCAGGGTGGCATGGGTGGTAAGAACAGAGTTGTAGGGCTCCACTACCGCGGTGGACACCTGTGGAGCTGGGTAGATGGAGAACTGCAGCTTGGACTTCTTTCCATACTCCGCAGACAGACGCTCCATCAACAGGGAGGTGAAACCAGAGCCGATGCCACCTCCGAAGCTGTGGTAAATCAGGAAGCCCTGAAGGCCAGTGCACTGGTCAGCCTGAGGACAGAGAGGGAGAGACAACGATCACATGTCCCAGCAGGCATGGCCAATCTGGACACCAGCCTGACCCACGTGGATGGAGTTACACTCACGCTGGAGGAAAACAAAGACAATTTGTAACATTCAGCATTCATTTTTGACAGACATTTACATATGTTTCAACCATTTCTAATTACATGCTTCAGATTATACATCACATGTTTAAGAAATCTCAAAATCTAAGATCATCATCATGACCAAGTCACCTGACACATGCTGCGTGTTTAATCTTAGTTTGAGATATAATTAATGAAGATATATTTAAGGCAGAAAAAAATCTCATGTTGAGAAGATCCTTAAACAAGATCTCTGGAGGAACATAATTTCAATTACACATCAAGTGTTTGATGCAATGATTTTATTACAAACATCTGGTTGCAGCCAGGTGCTTTAAATAGGTGGTAAGGCAGAGGCATATGACAAGGCTACTGATGTGACCCAACTGGGTATGTCAGTGTGTGCAGGAAAGCCTACAAGTGTGACTAAAATTTAATTTATAGGTCAAACCTTTTCCATTAGAAAGAACACAACAAGAAATTACATAAATGCCACTTTAACAGCAGAATAAAGTATAATCAAAGCAGACAAGACAGAGATGGACAAACAATATAAAGTCCATGATAGCTGCTTGCACAAGCACACACATTAAAGCAAAGAGAGCTGTATAGGTTTTACACACTGCATAGTGTGCACACAATGTTCTGTTGCTAGGCAACAGCAGTTTTGGGCATCCCTCTATAGTTGCTGGACTCATCTGTCTGAACATCAATCTGAGCCATGTGCACCACCAAATCCTCAACAATCTGAACAGTGGAACAGGTAGAGAATTTGTAATGTGTCGGTCGCGGACGAATCGGCTCCCAGCAGAGCCGCACGCACACTTACACATCTGCACTAAGAAATGCTGAATAAAATAAATATTTTTATTTGTACGAACTTATGTGTCATTTATCAGATCAGACCCCGTCCCCACCCAACCCCCACCGCTGCCAAAATCTCAGTCTGAACTCAATTCAAAACTTAAGAGTCCGGATTTTGTTATCTAAACTGTTATCGCACCTTTACCAACTGTAACATGAAAGTGATATACTTGTTAATTACATTCCAATTCCAAGTTTAAGTTTAGGTACTCTATATTCTGATGCTAATTCTGTAAGTAAAAATTTTGAATGCAGGACTTGTATTTGCCACAGGGTTTACACCACGCCACCATGACTTCAGTAAAAGATCTGAGTACTTTCTCCACTGACAGTAATTAAAGGATTATCTATGAAAAAGCCTCAGAAGGTGACTTTTATCTGTTTTTATATTTGAGATTCCTACATTGAATTCTGTCACAAATACATAAATTTCCTCCAAATTTCCTTCAAGATGCAAATAAACCTAAAAACGCAGCAGGCTGTGTGACAACACTAAAGCTAGACAGTGTAAAGAATCCCCTGTTACCAGAACAAAAAACATCTATCAGGTGTACTGCTGTACCGTTTTTCTTAAACCAAATAATGATAGCAACAAGAAATTACATCAACCCCTAGAGAGAAAAAGTGGAGCATCGGCAGGGCCAGAATGGGACTAAATTGTATTTCAGCCCATTTATTGGGGCATTCATTATCAGTGTTTTTAAGAAAACGCTTAAATATTACAGAAAAGAAAGCAAGAGTTTGTCTTTACAGGGATATACTGTACAAGACAGCATGGACAGCCATTTGTGTCTGTCTCTGTTTAACTGGGTTTATGTTGTCAGGTGTGCAGTATTAATGCAGTTTGGCGTGACAGGCTTGCTTATCATGTCGGATTATGTAACCAATAATGATACAAAGGCAGATGGAAATTTATTACCTATGATACCAGTGAGGTCAAAGGCAGGACAGCACAGCTGGGATATCGTATCTTTATTATTGTCCATTCGCTCAAGCAAACAGATCATATCCAAGGTCCATCATCATTCCACCTGGAAGAAGCTGGATACGCAGGGCGACTGACCCTTGAGTAAAAACTTTGGTCTGGCTCACGCTAGTGAATTTAACACAACACTGAACTGAAAACTGAAACCATTAAATAATCTGTTTAAATAAACTGTTATAATAAACTAAATAATAATAATAATAATAATAAAAAAGCTGCATTTGACTAGGAAACAATAATAGTACAAAACATGCTGTGCTTGCTTGTCAATACTAACATCAGTTTCAATACAATATACTGCTCTTATGCTGGTGAAGAACAGCTTGTATTGTTGTACTTGTGGACAGTCAGAGGACAGTAGAAGACATTATTGAGGTCAAGGACACAGAATTCAAGTTCAGTATGAATGTTTGTGTCTGTGATTTAACAAATTTCCACTCCAAATTATTTCATGTCTTACATCTGACGTCTGAATGCCAGAGGTGGAAGAAGTACTCAGGTCTTGTACTTACAGGCTCTAAACAACTGTCCTGTCCTCTGATGTATTCAGCAGGATCCGAGATCAAAAGGTGAAATCCTGCGTATGTTAACGTTAGCATGCCTGCAGAGTAAAGCAAACTGTTTGTCTACTGCAGATGTCATTATTTGAAGATCTGAATCAAGTTAAGTCATGTGTATTTTAGGACTCTGGGTTATTTACAATATACAGATTGAGTTCTAACAAAAAATAAAAATAAACTTGTAAAATATGACTGCAGAGGAATATATATATGCATAATAGGCTTTATGGCGTCTGATGCATAATCTCTTGTGGTTGCAAAACCCACACAGTTGTTCACAGTGTTTGTGCTTTTGTGCTATAAGAGCCTTCTATTTATCTACTTGCTATTTTTCAGTTTGTTAGTGCAATGACAGATGTGTACGGAAAACTCAATCCCCATGTAACCTAAAAATGTAGTCTGAACTGACTTAATACTCTGAACCAGCAGTGCCATTCATCTGGACTGATATCACTGCAATCACAACCAACACGAACATTTTCTTTGGAATGACATTTATTACACAAGCAATGAGTATCTAACTTAAAACGTACAAAAAGAGCCCTAAAGCATGTTACATGAAGCCCCTTCTCAACCTCAGTTTGCTGAGCTTTGATTGGTGCAGCTGAAGCATCATTATGTTTAAGAAGTTCCATGTCTACCAGATGGTTTTAAACTGCAAGGCATGACACTCGTGTTTAGGTTAAATCCTCCACTGTGGCAAGTCCCATGAGGATTTCAACTGGTTTAAATATTTGCTTTTTAAAAATAGAAAAAAAAAAAAAAAAAGAATAAATAAAACAAAAGACTGCAAGCAAGCCACGCTACATTCAGCCCAGTAAAGGAATGATTTGACCAGTCTGTCCATTGCCAGCTGGTGCACTACTGAAACATTTCAATAAAACAACCACAATCCTTTTCATAAACATCTTCAGTATCTTTAAAACGAGAGAAGGCAGACTGAAACACATCTAGGAGACAGAGCTGCCATCAATTACGATGAAAAACTGAAAATCCAGTGTTAAAAAATGACAGATGTCCTACTGTGCAAACCAAAAAAAAAGTCTTTAATCTTTTTCGATTAACCTCTTTTGTTTTGAACAATGAAGCAGAAAATTGTGGTAACGTAACATGATCATGATCACAATGACCGCAACAACAATCAATGACACAGCATGTAGCAGACATAACAGCGGCACCAGAGACCTATGGTTTGATATAGTTCAGTCAATAGTCAATCACATGGACATGATCAGAGTAACTCCAGCAGTGTGGATCCACGTAAAGAAATCCAAACTTTAGATCAGTGTCATTAAAATAATAAAAACTGATGGCGGCACACAAGGAAAGCTCTTTAAAAACACTGACATGACCGTCGCTGTGCTATTGTCAGCCAAAACATCACTGACCTTTGTGATGTTTCAGTACCATCATTTATTCCACTGGCAGTCAACCAGGAATAAGCACAGCCAGATGGAATTTCAGCAGAAGGTCATCAAAACATTTTTAAAGGTTTTCGGACTCTACAGTGACCCGCTGACAACATCATCAACATGGATTCAAAGAATATAACATCTGTCTGCATCTGATTGAGGGGGAATAATTCTGTCATAATTCAACACATTTAAAGTTTAGGTAAACATGTAGGAACATCTGCACTGGTAGGGGCTTATATGCCAGCAAAAACCTGTTTTTGGCTGAGGCAAAAGACCAAAAATGGTGCCACAGTCTTGCTGCCATCCTGGTTCAAGTGTCTTAATAAGACCTTCATTAAGGACACGTGGTATTTAAACAAATCACTGCTCTATTACAATGACAACAGCACAAATATCATGGCCATATGAAAATGTTTGTTTTTTTTGTTTGTTTTTTTACAGTGCATTAAAATCATTTTGCAATGAACCGATAGTTTGACAAGAACCTTGTCAGAAGGTTCACACACTTTGTAAGAGATGCGTGGTGATGACATATTAGAATTTCAACTATTACTGCAACTTCCATTTCAGATGTTTGGAAAATACACAGAAACACACATTTAGGTTCCTTCATAAATGAATTGTGGGTCTTCTGAACAGAACGTCCAGCATGTTTAAAATTACACTCACTGTAAAGGCCCCATCCCATAAAAATGACTGACTCCCGTAATCTGATAATGACCTTAAACATATCAAAACTGGTTTGGGAACATCTAAAAACTGACACATACTAATGCATTTACAGTGTTTAATATTGAAACAGATTATCGTATCATCAGCTAAAGACAGCCGTTGACATGTCAGTCTGTTAACAATATAAAAGCTCGAAGTCCATTTGACAGCTGAAACATGCAACACAACAAATGGGATTTAATGTTCAGAACGACCACAATTCATTAACAAAAGAACAAAAACTTCTGCGTTTGTATGAGACTCCCATACATTTTGCCACAGTATATGTAACCGTCACAAGCGCATATGAACTTTTTAAACTTGACTGTCTTTATGTTCGCATGGGCGAAGATTGCTAAAGTAGACTACAAACAGTCCCCTACTTGAGGCGTCCTCATGAGCCATTTTAAGTCAACATAAGCACAGCAAGCACATTATCACATCAAATGATATTTTATAATTCAAGATAAAATATGCAAAAACCTGTTTAATACTGAGGAAACAGCTGGTAATAAAAAAAAACATCTGACATTGTAAATGTTATGCATGGCTGTACTAAAACAGTGGTTCACAAACCTTTTATATCCCCCCTTCAGAAGCTGATAAAAAGTGTATGCATCCACTCCACAATCTTAAACAATGAGGGGAAAGAATGAAATAAAAAGGATCCAAGTTGAATGAGATAAAGGTCAGCATGATGGCATCAGTTAACCCTTCTTTGTGTATTTTCCCTATATAACTAAATCAACTTTTTCCATTCTAAATCCCTGGTCACCCAAACCCCTCTTGCTGTGGCTCTATGCCCCCCAGTTTGAGAACCACTGTACTATGGGGATACACTGGTAGTGTGCTTATGTTGCCTCACAATGCACTTCAAGTACTGTAGCTTCAATGAAAAGCCTTTTGCAGCTCGCCTCAAATGAGGTAACATAGCTGCCATTAGATTCTGCCCAGACATTGCTGCAGAGCTACTCTCAGATTAGTGCAATTTCAAAGTTCTGTGAGACACACTGGGTTTGGGTATTAAGGCCATAATTTAGAAACATCCCAAAAAGGTAATAACCTGGACTTGTGATGCTCAAAGTTGGTGCACAGCAACCAGTCTTCATCAAGAAATACAACTTGATGCCCGTCTCAAAAGGTTCACACAACGAATATTTCTTACAGACGAAAATAGAAAGGAACTTACACAGAAACAAGTCTGTACTTAAGTTAGATAATATTGCCACGTTAAATTACATCCATGTGTATATATAAAAAATGCACACAAAAACAAATGGTAGAACTCACAAATCACTGATAAATATGGTTCAACTATGGGAAGCACCCTTTACATTGGGGTGTCACTGGGGAAGCATCTAAACGGCTGCTCAGAGCTTTGCTTCCAGCCAGTCTGCACTGTATCATAGCTGCCATCAACATGATGGGAACGCTACACTTGAAACTGTCAATGGGCTGTGCCAAATCTTTCACGTCGACTTTTAAAATGCAGCAGGAATTAAAAAGACACTTTAGGCATATTGTCGGTCTATTTAAAGATGCTGATTGGCAAGAGGTCCTGGACGCATTCTGTGTGACTCAAGAACATTTCCCTAAGCCTGCCATAAATCATCAACATTACATAATTGTAACTGCTGCATGAAATCATTTAGATTGTGTTCACACGGTGACTGTTAACTGCATGCCTGTTAAGCATCAGTGAAACAGCTTAGACAACTACCATGAATGATGAAAAACTGTTGAAACAGACATGTCAACCTAATTCAGTTCATTTAGTGATACGTCCTGTTGGAAGTAGTACTCTGACGGTTTGATGAAGATAAAAACTCCATGCCTTGCACTGTTCAAGTCTTCGGGGTCTTAATCAAGCTTTCAGATTCTGAGCCTGTTTTGTGCATTCGATTAAAAAAAGGTTTTGTATTCTATCCCTTCGTGCCTCTGATCCAAATCTCTCAGGCTTTTGGGTCTTGATTGCCAATGAGCAAAAGATTTCTGTGCAGCAGAGTAGCAGTTTCAGTAGAGGAGATGTAGTCAGGCTCAATATGGCAGAGCAGTGAGCTGCGGCTCTGTGTCCCTGACACACCAAGTTGGCGACTGAGCAGAACTTTAAGTGTGTTTCTGAACATTGCTAGTAGTTTGTGCTGTGTGTCCTTCTCTGGTAGCACTAGTCAGAACTCATCTGTGGGTGTTTGAACAAGTCTGCTGTATCAGCGATGGGGCCAATTAGAGAGCACCCTGTGAAAGACCTAACAAATCCATGATTTCACTGTTTTTGTTCATCATTTAAGCTATTTATCAGGATTAAGACTGCAGGTGAACAATCGGGGAACAGCAAAGCAAAGTGTGTAATGTTCACTGAAACTTTAAGTTTCTTTTCATCTCAATTCATAATTTGAGCACACAAGATTATTTTCACTAATTCTGTGGTACAAAATTTGGAGGGTAGTTTAATTTACTTCTCTTTCTGTGATGTTTTCTGGATTAAAAATACAGACTGCTAAATAAAAATATTTCACACCAGTGCAGAACATATGAGGCAACGAAAGTCTTCATCTGCACTAAATCTTTGAGGTTGGGTTGGTGTGTCAGGGCCCTACGGCAGCCGTCAGCTAAAATGTAGGCCACAGCAAGCTGTCTATGGGAAAGTCTGAGGGGGGTAGTGAATTGTGGAGTATGTTACTTTCGGTTCATCTGTCTCCATACACTCCAACCCCCAACCCTGGCTTTCCTTTCCCCATCTCAGTCTAAAGGATTACTGTCTAGCAATAGTCTAGGTCTAATCTGCCTTTAAGATGGTCTGAGCAGCTCTCTCCCTATCTGTCTCTCTGTCTTCCTCCTGAAGGCTAGTCTGCAGCTTAACACAGATACTGGTGTCACCGCTCCACAGGGCCTGAATGAAGAGGTCTGTGTGTTGTTTGAGCTGGTCTAGGTCGCTCTGGGTGCGTCGGTTCTGCCGGTGGAGCTCCTTGGTGCGGAGTGCAATGTCTAGCAGGCCAGATTTGCTCAGGATGTTGTAAGTGTTGCAGAAGCGCTTTCTCTTTATATCAGCATCACTATCCATGCTGTTGTGTTGTCCCGGTGAGCTGCTCTCTTGGATGGCCCCCTGGGGAACAGGGAGTGTCTGGTTTTTGGGGCCAGTGGTGTGAGTCAAAGACAGTGAGGTGTTCAACTCTGACTGGCTGAAAGTTGATGAAGACCTCTCACTGGCAGGGCTACTGCTGGCGCTGTCTTTTGTTGTGTGGCGAGATAGTCGGCTTTGGAGCAGAGGAGACATGGCGCCGGGGGAAGCAGGAAGACTGGGAGTGGTTGAGCCAGATTTACTGGCACCTCCACACAGACTTCTCTGCTGCTTCTCTCTCTGACAGTGGTCCCGGTGGCTGGAGGTCACATTGCTGCCTCTCTCTGACCCGGAAGAAGATGAACAGGTGGAAGACGAGGAAGCAGTTCCTCTCCCTGAAGAACTGGAGCTATCTCCAGGATGCGGAGCAATCTTGGGGTAAGATTTCAGAATTGGAAGATAATTTTTAGAGCGTCGCTGTCTAGAAGAGGCCTCTTTGGAAGCACAGGAAGCTTGACGAGAGACCACAGGCTGGATGAAGACCACCTGAGGCTGTTGGACCACAGGTTGAACCACCTCCACTGTGGGGCTAAACCCCCAGGGCTTCAGAGCAGGAGGATTATCGCCAGGCTGCAAAGACAATTAAGTCTCAATTGAGAGCTTTAAAAGGCAAGTCTTTCATAAGCACTTCCTATCTGTGGGTCCCTTTTTCATTGTTTACAATGAGATGGAAAGAAAAAAAATGAATGAGTGGAAACAGCGATAGCCTGCGACATACAAAATGAGAGCAAACACCATTAACATACTGTATCACTCAATAACTTAGTCTACACAATGTTAAACACTGACAAACACCCATAACAAATGTCAACACAGCAGATATGCCTGCAAAAACTGATTACTGACTAATTAGTGGCAAATTAAACCATAAATAAACTCTGTAATGGTACAAACCACACATTTGCTTTTTGGTAATAACTAAAATGATCAATAGTTATAAGATTTTAATTATTTTTTGTTGATTAACTCTCAGTAATAGTTTTCAGCCCCACTGCACACACAGTGTGAAAATACTTTCAGAGATAGATATGAAAATATTATGGCTCTACATGCCGAGTTTGTGATGATTGTTGGAACAGTGGAAGTACAAACCAAGAAGAGTTTTAGCTTTAAAAAAAGCATTGTCTCACACAGACATACAAAACATGGTAAAATAGGGTCCATAATCTATAAACAATGTGTGACAAATTTCTCCTGTTTGTTAAGGGACATTGAAATCTTCCAGGACATGTGGACCAGCATGAACTGGAAACTCACACACAATGTCATTTTCATTGCTTCATGACAAGGATCAATTTAATTGAAATTAGTCATTTTATTTACTAAATTAACAGTTTAATACAGACTAGACTTCTATCATTGAGTTCAACTGGTCAATAACACTGGTCTTCTCATCAAACGAGGTCTTTGTCATAAAAACTTCAATAACCCAATTAAGAACCATGAACTCAAGTGAACACAATTATTGTTTTTCACTGTCTAATCATTTATTCCTATTTTCATAATTTAATGAAATCTGAATTTTATTTTGAGCTACTTTTCATCTTTTCGACACACTCCAAGTAGATGCCACAGGACCATGAATATTCAAGTTAAACATAGGCACAATAAAACTGGACCAGAACTTTCCTGTTGTGACACAATCACTACCTGAAGTTAAAGGTTGAGGGCTGGACCTGGAGTGAATTCACCCATATGGATAATGTTATTTGCTCAGACTTAAGGTTTTGCTTTGAGTACCTGCTTGAGGAGGACATTGTTCATGATGATCATACGGGAGAGGTTGGAGTAGGAACCTCTCACCACAGCCAGCTGAGAGGACTGGGGGGCTGAGCCAGGAGTTTGTGGTCCCTGCTGTACGACAGGGCGGGGTGAATCCTCAGAGTCTGTGGTGTCCATTGTGCTCGTGTACTCTGAGCATGCATCTACAGAGCAGAGAGAAGAGTAACCAGGGTTCATTTAAGTGATACCTTATCATCTATGCATGTAAAATTGTGGGAAGCGCAAGTATGAACCTGAAAATCCAGAATCTCTCTCTGAGTCAGCCTGGGAGTCTCCAGACTTCATGATGCGAGGTCTGTTTGCTGCCCTTGAGTGACTCTCTGCCTTCCTCTTGGTGCTCATCTTCTTTCCTGCTGTGCTGACAGGGTCCTTGGGTAGACAAGCTTTCACAGCAACTACATCAGCAAATCAAAGGCTGGGAATCAAACAACACTAAACAGACCACCCTTTCAAGCCACTGATAACTATGGAGTTGACTACTGACAGCATACCTAAAAGTTAGTCCCCTCTCCTCTTTTCTCGGATTACTGCAATTGGATAAAAGCACCAAAACTCATAGCTGTAATATACAACATTGTTAGTTGCAAATTTTACGTTACTAAATGCTGCTAGTTAGACAAATGTATGGTCTTACGTACCACAAAGGTTAATTTTGCATGCTATAAGAAGGCAACATTAGATAACTGATGTAACTGTAAGTTAGTTTGCCTTTACATTTTACATATGATGACGCAACTAGCTAAAGAAGGCTGAACGCCGACGAATACAATTGTTAGCACTTTGGTTAGCTACGTTAAGCGCTAAAGCTAGCGTTGAATTAACAACGGTAGCAAGCAAAGCTAACGTCAGAGCGTTTACTGACACGAAGTACACAAAAATGTTAAAGGTAACGTTACAGACACACCACAAAACGCAAAAAAGAAACACAAAAATGCGCACTTTGTTCTTGTCGCTGTTCCAACGACGCTGTCTTCAAAGCTGAGGGGGTAGGGGCTTGCAGCCGGGTCGAGCTGTCTGCTTTTGTCTCAGCGGCTTCTCTTCCTTGGTGTGGCCGTTACTGCTGCTGGCTGCTGGCCAGCTACGTTGCCTCGAACTATGTGTTCCACGGTACAATACACGAGACAGAGCGCCCCTCCCCTGTCCGCACGGTCACATGTGGAGCACGGTGGCAGCTGCCGCTAACCGACGCAGTTTAATTGTCCTCTACGAACGTCAAAATGAAAAGCAGAAGACCCACGGCCCGTGGGCTGTCGTGAATCCACCAACAACAGTTTAAAAAAATGCAAGGGACAGGATATTTGTTAGACACACGCTGCCATATTTGGTAGTTAGGGGCGTAGCTTTGTCTAGACTAGCGGACACGTCACAATCTTTAGACTTCTGTGCCCGCCCACCTGGTATATTTGCTGGCTTCTGATTGGCCGTCCCAACCAGCAGCTGAAAAACGTGACCTCAGCCAAATGTGTGGCAAGTTAAGGACATTGTGTTCACCATGCAGCTGGGAGGAGTGCGGTACAGTGCAGGCATCTTGAATGTACTGTCGGGGAACCCAGTGACGCGAGGTTTCGAGCGTAATGTTCTTGTGTATTACATAACAGCCTGGTTGGCCTACAGCTAACCTAAGCAGGGCAACTCTTCTTTGTAGCACGTTTGAGGAATTAAACACAGCACTGCCTCTCAGAACATAGCGTCCTCACGTGCAGACATGCTGCTCTTATACTTTTACTTGTACTGCTCTTTTCCATACCTGCAATAACAAAAATGATGGTTGAGGTGGGAAAGGTTTGTGGTAGTGTGCATACATGCCTTGGGAGAGAAGTCAACCGCATTAAATTGCTTATAACACAGCTACAGCAAAAGAATGCTTTCATCAAAATAGTACAGTTACAGTATTTAGAAAACCTGATGGCACTCATTTGAAGTCTATAAAACAAAACCAGAACAGGGTTCTGGCTGTGATTAAGTCATACTAGTTAAGAGAAATACTAAAGGGATCTTCACTGCTGAATTGAACTAGAACTCTATCATCTCACATGTCTCTGAAAGGCTGTGAATGCAATACAAATCAGTGGATAACAGTAACCCTTTGTGCTTTGTTAACAATGCGCTTACTACACAGTCTTGCACGATAAAGAGCTCACAGTGTCCTCACATGTTTTACATCCTAATGGTCTACCAGTGCAAATGTAGATAACACAGAAGTTCCTTGTAGTTGGAGTGGATTTTATTTCATGAACTTATCGTGTTCCAATGCCGAGTAAAGACCACTTTTTTAGAAAGTCACATAGATTACCAGCAAGGGATTGGTCAATCCGTAAAAATCATAATAATGATGAAGTCATGGAGAAAGTCTCTGGCTTCTCTGTGAATGTTGCCATTGATCTGACAGTTAACCAGTCAACACCTCAAGATGGATGGAGGCCTTAATCCTTTGCCATGGCAGCATTCCACCCATTAGCTCTGTACCTTTTCTGAATCTGTGGAATCTGATGTCTATTTGAAAAACCTCACACAAAATCAAATAGATTTCTTTTTAAATCAAAATTGATGTTGACTTTGGTCCATTAAAAAAAATATCAGATCATATCATTGCTTGCTCCAATAATGAATCAAAAAGAAAAGAACGTCACAGACAAGGTGGTGTTTGATGGATGAACTGGGGGAGGAAAGATATATGGAGAGGAGACGAATAGTCAGATATGATCAGTCCCAGATGTGCTGTTGTTTGCCTCTCCAAAGTCTTGGGCAGACGTGTGAGTCAGTGAAGATTTATCTTGTTTTGAGGGAACTGGCACCTGAAAAGACAAATATAAACAATTAAAGAAATTCAAATTATACTACAGGATGTCTATGAAATACATCTGTGTTCATTTTGTCACCAAAAGCTGTCTGCTTTTGTCAGTGCTTGACCTCACCCAATGTCATTTCTAATCTTACACCCATCTCTGAGGCAGCAGTGCATTCACTGTTAATTATTACATATTGTTTATACATTATTCATGAGCTACTGTTCCATTTTGCTGGTCTCATGGTTGGTTTGCCCCTCTATCAGTAGAACTCTGTCTATTCAAGATCCTATCTCACAGTATTCAAACCAGATTTAGACACCAAATTTGAAGAACTGATCACTGAATGTGGTTATTTACGTAAAGTATGACATCACGCTGAGGGACAATTCTACGTGGTTTGTTCTAATGCAACATTGCGTGAGATCAAATCAATAGAGAAAAAATAACAAGAACTTGTTTCACATTTTATGGCACTTACATAACACTATGAGCGTACACCACAGAAAAACTAGAACTACCACCTCATGGCTGTTTGCCTCCTCCAACCAGTCAAGCTGCAGTTTACATCCATGTCTGTCCATACTCATATAGTAAATGTAGTGAAGGCTTTGAAGGAATTTAATGAAAGGTAGTAGTGTATTTTTAGGTGAATAGAAGGTTATCATTATACTGGCATTGCAATATGCTGTCTTCACTTAAAGGCTATTTTTACAGAGGAGTGACAGAAAGACAATCATCTGAAGTTCAATATCAGCAGAACCAATGAACTTGTGGTGACTACAGCGATTCAAATATGAATGTTGCTGCACAGAAGTTACAAACTGTAAAACATGGACGCTTCACACACATCTTCAACCCAGCAGCACAGAGGATCTGTACAGTTTCAAGGTAGACACCCAAGATTAGTTTCACCAATTCAGTATCGGACTCACATAGCCTGAAAAATGTTGCTGCAGAACCTTATGATGTCACAGTGAAGTCGACCTTTGACCTTTTGGATCGTCGTCACTACATAATTTTATCCTGAGACATTTGTGTGAAATGTAGTCATAATTAACGTATAAATTCTTGAGTTGTGGCCAAAAATGTGTTTTGTGATATTCCAGTGACCTTGACCGTGAAACTCACTGGCTTTTATCTTTATGTGGATGATTTTGGTGTGAATATGATCTCAGGAGCATAAATCACCCCCCAAATGATAGTCTTGACATGTGCTTGGATGGATTACAGAACAGGCCTACAGGGTGCATGGGCCCATGGGGTCACAGGTCCCTTCAGACTGAGCCTCTGTGAAGTGACATTGCAGAGTGAAGAGGCAAAATATCCTTCAGAACAACCAAAGTAAAATCCTAAACATTTCCTTTGAGGTTTCCACAAGAATTAAGTTGTCATGAAACCATCAAAGGGAATGTTTATTCCCCTGGGTTTTATGTAGGAAGTTTTACTCCAGCTCAGTTTATGTTCACCATACAATTTGGAGCCCCTGAACGTGCAGGAAGACATTAAAACTCTGCAACTGTGTGGTCTCTTGACCACTGAAGATGAGGTGGGGGGTCCTAAGCTATGGTTTACAAAGGAATAGGAGCCAAGACAAGTCATGTTTGTTTGAGCAGACAACAGCCACAACAACATGGCCACACAGGTTCCTACACTGTTGATAAAACGATTCAAACACAGCCTTACCCCACAGTGATCTTATTTCTCTCTAACTCTTTCAAGGCTGCTGGATAACAAATCCCCTCACTCTATATCTTATCAGGGGAGATGGTGACAGTTGTTCCTTGTTCCCCACGAGTTTCTGTGCTTCAATGACAAATCAAATACTACAGGATACATTTGCTTGGCTTTTTTTTTATTTGTTCTTTCCCTGTCATTGTTAATGATTGATGAAATTGTGGGATGGAGGCCTGAACTTCTTCTTTTCAGTGTGACAGTCTTTCCTTACTGAGGTGAGGTGGAGAGATAGTGACACAAAGAGTTTCCTCTTTGTACTAAAAAGACAATTACCCAAGATCCCCAACTGACTTAACTCGGACAGCTCATGCTACATTTGCATTTCTCAGTCTTATATTAGATTCAGCTATCTTTAGAATGCAAATTTGCACAAA
Organism: Chaetodon trifascialis; assembly: GCF_039877785.1. Classification (NCBI taxonomy): domain Eukaryota; kingdom Metazoa; phylum Chordata; class Actinopteri; order Chaetodontiformes; family Chaetodontidae; genus Chaetodon; species Chaetodon trifascialis. The sequence continues at coordinate 9,744,836 of NC_092074.1, forward strand.
AGGAGGATTGTGGATTTTGTCCCACACTGCATACATTGGAATCGCTGTAAGAAGGGATGATTTCAGGGCCAGTGTGGCCAGGAGACATGATTACAGAGCTGCAAACGTTTCAGTGAGTGCTGTTTTGGGATATACTTGAAAAAATGTGAACCTATCCAGCGAGCCCTGGATCCTGCTATTCCTATATCAGCTGGTTAATGGCCACATCTGGGGGTCCCCAGACTTTCTGTGACAGGTCAAACAGAGACAACCCTAATGACATCATCAGAGTTATTTCCACAGACCTTAGAAAACTCTCTAAAGCCACAGACAGAAGACATTACACGGCTATTTTAACAGGCTGACTAATGCTTAATGCTGACAAGCAAGCTGATCTTCATGTGTGAAATCCTTTGAACAGAGCCCCTTCATAACGCTCCACAAATCCAGTTGCAGCTTTAAACTTTTAAACCTCATATTGTAGCCTTTTCAGTGCTCATTATTTATTTTGGGCATCTCATTCTTTATGGCAACGCCTTCATTGTACACTAATTCAGAATTGGTCGCGAGCCAGTTTTCCTTGTCAAACAAAAGAGAACGAGGCACAGAGAGATTACCTGTGGCACACGCTGCCCTTTTGACCTTTGTGTGAAAAGAGTCAAGCCCACAGACAAACAAAATACCAAACTCCCTGCACACAAAAACTCTTCAACCAGTCACATTCAATTTTAAAGCCAGAGTTGAGCTCTGCTGTATCTCTGGTGCGGTGCAGCAGGATTGAGTCAGATGCATATTGACTAGTTTCAATTTGGATAAAATTGTGTGTAGTGTCTTGGATGTGACTTCTTCCTGATCCCTTTCCTTTCTTTTCTGATTTTGGAGTGTTCTTTGATATACGCGGTTATTATCAGACTAAACCTTTACACCGGCACTCCTTTGTTGGAACTATCAGCAGCCTTGGATTACTGTGTTACAAACGCTCTGTGGCTGGTGGATTACAGGCCTGCCAGAGAGATGAACAACACATCAGACAATATACGGTGTTGTTGTTTCATCTCATCTGTCCTTGGTAGTCTGACAGTGAGGAGGAAACATGACAAATGTAGCTGTAAATGTCCAACAGTGTGTGTGTGTGTGTGTGTGTGTGTGTGTGTGTGTGTGTGTGTGTGTGTGTGTGTGTGTGTGTGTGTGTGCCACAGGGGGACAATCCATCTCTTACTTGCCACAGCCGTTTGCTGTCTTCTTGTGTTTCCTCCTCCGAGGTCTGCTCTTGATGGACTCGCTGCTGCTGTGGAGGATGAGCAAAGTGCAATAAAGATATTGACGTGTTCATATCTGACAGATAAAATGTTCATCCACTGACCTTTTATTATTTAGGAGTTTCTGACGGGCTCTAAAATAGGGAACAAAAACACAAACAACTGGCAGTTAGCTGTCTCAATTTACATTCAGCGTCTGCTTGAATGAACTGGCAGTGTACCTGCATTCACATCTCCGATGCTCCACAAATGTGAGTTCCACATGGTGCATAGATGTCATGGGATGAATCCTCATCACCTGAGAAACAAAGGAAAGGGAAAACTAAACCTGAATATAGGGCCAGACATTTAAAGTAATCAGAAAGCGCATTTTTCACACCTCCCTTTCGGTATGTCTGATCAATCTTTTCTGATCAGAGATCTCGCTAGACCTGCAGAGTGATGTTGCGTTCAAGGGTAGGCTGACACTCCAGGTTCTCATCCCCACAGCAACCAGAGCATCGCCAAAGTGGGACACAAGCAGGCATGTAGATGTACTCCACTTCTCCAGGGTACTCCTGCTCCACATCCACCAGCTGCTCCATGGGCCGACACATGCTCTTTGCCCACACCTCCTGGAACGCCATTACTACAAGCAAAGTTGAATCTTCAGTCTTTGAATTATTTGCAAGAGTTGGGAATGCCTATGATAAGGAGCACAGCCCTTACCTTTTGAATGACCCTCTTCTGGAAGGTGTGAAATCTGTAAAACACATTAAAAAATACAGAGATCAACCCTTTGGTTTCATTTGATAAAAGCATAAATATAATCATCCAAACATGGTTTTAAAGATAGAGAACCTCAAGACAATGTATAACAACAGTGGGTTCACTGAGCATGTGCAGAGCGCCCTCTTGTGGCAGAGAGAATGCAATGCACAGACAATGATCCTGTCAAAACACGCTGCATGGTTTCATGAGTGTACCACTGTGCTGCTGTTTGCAAATCAGCAAAAAAGCAGTAAAATGAGCCAGCCAACAACAAAAAGGCACTAGATTTCTCAACTTGCCGTAACACTATTAGGTTTATTATCACAAGGAACGAAAACCCTTCAAAGTATGCAAAGAATAACAGCAAAGAGTAGCTGCTTGCTTTACTCATGGGAGTTTTACACACAATAAACACAGTTAAAACAAAGGCAGTACTGAAAAGTATCGTGACACAGCATGAGTTTTGTTAAGTTCTCACAACCCAGCCTCCAAACTCACAATGGCAGTGTCCCTGATTTCTGAACGGCAAATTGAACTGAAACACAAAGTTGCAAAGTTGATCTTGGCTCTCTTCTTCTTTTGAATATCAACAATCTCTTTCTGACTCCTCACCTCTCTGCTGCTTTCCTCTCACTCAGCGAACATCGATGGGAACGCTGTCTTCTAAATGTCACAGGCAGGGAATGCTTCATCGGACTACAGTGGGCTTTATTGTGGGATTTGTGAGTTTGTGCCAAATCCAAAGAGTCTGCATGGCGTCACCCAACAAGACAACCAGATGCATTAAAACAGCTGTAGCATAAAACATGCAGACCTTCATGAACAACACGGTGTGATGGTGAAGTGGCTTGGACATAATCACATACTGTATCTAAAACTGTTGCTTTGTTAACAAAGAAAAACATGGAAAAGTGTCAAACGTGGAAAATTGTGTGCTTCTTCTCTCGTTCCTCTCTCATTATTCTCTTTCCCCCTTTAATTTTGTAACTTAAACAAAACTTCCAAGCAAATGTGCAATGGTTATTATCATACTGAACAAAAAACGATTTCACGTGTCATTCTCTCTCTCTCTCTCTCTCTCTCTCTCTCTCTCTCTCTCTCTCTCTCTCTCCCCTTTTTGCCTTTCTATTTCTCTCAATATGATTTTTAAATGTCACGCCTATGTTCTGGTTCAGAGCCTGACAAATAAAACAGCCGAGCTTGTTCTTTTACTGCACTAAAAACCACTGAAAGCTCATCTGGCCCGACGAGAGTCTAGTAAATCAAAGCCTTTGTTTGGTTCCAGGTTTGGTCTCGTCTCCAAATTTGTTGAGATGTGCAAACGTGTGTTTTGGACAAATTTATGGAAACAAGAACAACCAATAGGAAATAGATTTTCCCTGTTATCGATACTTTCTTTCACTCTGAGGCAGCTGGTGCCACTATCCTGACAGTCATTTCCTGCAAATACGGCACGATAATAAGTTGGCTTTTAATGTGCATATTGATAATCTATTGGAAAATATTTTGTCCATTTTATGACAATTCTCTCTATTTGAGGCCAGGGAGAAATCAGTGCAAAGCTCATTTCTCTCTATTGGACTATGGTGATGTGATTAACATGAATGTAATTCTTAAGACCATGCTGCATTAGGCTTTCTAACAAGTGCAGACTCATGGACTCACCACTGCACTACATATGAATCTTTAGGATGGTCCTCACTGTACCAGAGGAGAAAAATACACATGTTGCTATTCACTGCAGAGACACTGTCTCTACTTACTTATATTCCCAGCCTTTTAGCCTTTCATGCCAGCACCAGATCTACCAATTATATAATTGGGACCATACAATTATATAACAGTTCTTTTAAATGTCCTCAGGATGCAGTCAGAGCTTATGCACCTTGGGCATAATATGATCTACAAAATTACTATTCACAAAGAATTTATGATGTATTCTGTGAATTCATTTAAAGGTATTTTTAGAGTTAGAGTCCAGGCTAACAAGATCCTGTCAGGCTGTCATTGTCTAAAAATCTCTTACATGCATATTCATGCCATATTACAAACCATGGATCGGTTTATTGCTTTAAAAGATTTCTAACCAGTTGCATCTGAACTCTGCCCTCCGTTCTTGGCACTATTCTGTGTAGTACGAGCAGTAACTTTTCCATTCATGATCGGCTGCTGTGTCAAACATCTGTAAAAAACAAAAGTACTATGTGGAAGGATGAAATGCTTGGACAATCTCTCTGGGCAATAAGAAAAATGCATTTCACAATATTTTGAGGTGACTTTAAAGTTGCCAAACTCGTTTCACATCATTCTTCCTGTGAGAAGCTTTCTGGACCACAGGGCGCATTAAAAACATTTTGTGTTATTCCACAGTCCATATGGGAACCACCTTTATAGATTTTTGCTTGCTACTCAATCCCATAATCTCCCCTCATAAACTGCAATGCATATTCACTGTGCAGCCTGCTCCCCGCAGGGTGGTGCTGACTGCATCTGTCTTGCCTGAGGTCAGACGCTCTTACCCAAAAGGGAGCCTGAGAGAGATGTTGAGGATTACAGCCTCATCACAGCCAGGACATGGACATGTCTCCAGACCTCAACTGCTGTGTCGTGTCAGTCAGCCAATGGTCTCCAAATAACTGATGCACCTCTAGCTGAGCTCCAGGCTGAGGTTTCAGTATGTATCCTCTTATCTGAACCTGAATCAGTAACATGCAGCAGCTGCATCTGATGCTGGCTGGATGGATGAGGCGATATCTGCACACATGACTGTAAACACAGTGTTTCCAACGCAGATGGTATCTTCATGGTGGGGCACAACCAGTCAAAATACAGATAGTGCTTAAAAAGGCTGGAGTGTGGAGCAGATGTGTCCTGTCACAGTCTGACATTCAGATGTGTCTTCTTTTAAATGCACTGCTTCATGCAAAGAGAAAAGACAGCCTTCACTTCAAAGGAAAACCTTAATGCTGTCTTCAACAACACTGATTTCAAAATAAATGTCACTTTGATAATACTAATTTAAATATATCACTAATAAATGACACAAACCATTTCCAAAACACCTGAAACGTATTAAACTGCACAATTGGCCATCTTAACAATAAAGAAACGAGGCTTGCTGGGAGCAAACTTTTCAAAAAGTTTGGAAATATGTTGAATTACCTGCGCAGGTAAGACTTGCAGCAGAAGAGTCAATAAGAGGTGCGAGACTGCAATAAAACTTTGCATGTTGCCACAGACGAGTTACCCCTCCTCGTCTCCAGTCGATCAGGAACAACTCGTCTAAATAGCGGCGCGTGATGTGGCCGGGGTTTTGATTGGCGCGCCGTCCCGCTGTGCGCGAGCTGGGATGGAGAGCGCGCGCCAAACCCTTAGAATATGCACATGCAGCTGATGATCAATAGGAAACGGTTCCATGACATTAACACAGTCCTGTCCCTTTTTCTCTCCTTCACACACGCGCGCGCGTGCCGCTTTCATTTCTTCCTTTCCAGGAATCAATCATATTGGCTTATGCATTAAATATAAATAGACAGTGATGAATGTGTAATAAATGTTGCTTTTGCCTTTAGCAACAAATGCCAGAAATGTCAGAGTCCTTGAACACACACACACACACACACACACACACACACACACACACACACAGAGGAGGGCGGCGTACAAAAAGGACAATCTTTATTAGTAACGCTTTAACAATCATAAAAGGAGTGGAGAGCTACAGCCAGGTAAGATGAAGGTCACGGGGGGGGGGGGGGGGGGGGGGGGGGGGGGGGGGGGGGGTGCTACATTCCCTTCAAGCTTAAGGCACGCAATTTGATCACAGCACGCAAGTTGAAGAACCACTACACACAAGGCTAGTCTCACTAGCTTCAGGCACACCTGTAAACATGGTACGCTAGGTTGAAGGACCACTGCACACACGGCTAAACTTTTAGCATAAGGCAATAACCCCCCCCCCCCCCCCCCCCCCCCCCCCCCCCCACCCGTATACTAACACCCTCTGATTGGAGGCACTGCAACACAATCTACCTTAGTCATGATTAATGAAAGCCAAAGCAAACACTATGAATTAATATCTGCTCAGATAAAACTGTTTTGACTTGTGAGTCTATACATTTGTAACACTGAAGTGTTATAAAGCCCTGAAGTGTTCTAGGATATGATGCTACATGAATGAGGTATTTATTCAAGAGCCACACATCAAATACTTTGCAAACCACGCTCCTGTGTTTTAGGAATTTCACTGTTTTATACCAGCAGGCACCAACTGGCTTCCATCCATTTTGAACATAACATGAAAATCTATTAGCAAACTCTGGAAAGTTGCACAACCTCTACAGTGAAGGAGGTCTGCATTATTATTTCTTAAAGTTTCATAACAGTGAAATATTTACTGGACTTTGCAATTGATTGACATACTGTGTCTCTAATTTAGGTGATTTGAATTTTTCAAATGACAGGAAAAACTTGTGTTTCTTTGTGGGCTGAAAATTACAGATACATGGATTTCACGGGGTAGCAGTGTGTTTACAGAAATTAATAAAAACCAATGGCTGCCCAGAGGAGTGACAAAACAAAGTCTAAAACCATACAGCATGCCTTAAAAAAACTTTCAGCATTCTTGCTTTGTTGCTAAGAAGCTAAAAACACTGATATGGTGTCTTCAGGTCTCCTCATTCTTTTGTCCCAACCTGATTATGATCATGGAATATGGTGCGATACTGTGTGTGAGGAGCTCCCTGTATCCTTGCGCTTACTGCCATCACACAGCCACTCAGGGTCCACTTCTGGATGTGGGTCCTGGTCTAAGCAGTCTGGCTCCTCTGCATTGTTGATGTACTTGGGCCCCGAGTGTTGCCTATACAGCCTTAGCACAAACGAGGCAGATCTGAGGTTATCAACACCGACACTGCAGGAATGAGCAGAATGTCTCAGAGGTATCCTCCTTCATTCCAGATTTTGGCATGTTATACACTATCATGTGTTTACTACAGATAGTGTATCTGTTATCATCAGTGTATGTCTGGTATGAGTGTTATAAACAACTGCTGTATAAATTTAGCCCTCTATTACACAATATCTGGCTTCTTGTGTTTTGTAGTTGCTGCGACTTACAGCTAATGCTGATTCTTGATTATGTTTACTTCCCAAAATGATTTCCAGGTGCAGTGGGACAGACCATGATTCTTGTTCGCTCATTCTGCAGGGCGTGAATGACAAGCACCGAGGTGCCCCTACATTTATTAGGAGGGCTCAGATGTACTCTCACAGCCACTGTGATTTATGGGGTAATTGGGCTGGTGTGTGTTGAAAATCAGCCCCAGTGGAGGAGATAACTGAGATGGATGATGCCTTTCCTCTCACTCCTTGCAGGCTGTGCTTGTGCTCATGTAGGGAAAGTCATGTTCACATCACCTTGAACAGGACATCACTGCATTAATTGAACGCTTCAGCAGTGGTAAAACACAAGACAAAAACATTGTTCTCAGAGACTTGTAGAAGAGTTTCAACACCAAAAATCTATCAAAACAATCTCTCAGTCCAGTGCCGAATACAGATCAGTGTGGGGTTAGCAGCTATTTAATGTCAGTATTTCATCTGTAAAAGTGAACACTTTGGGCCAGCACTCCTTCTAGGCAGGGCTCACCCACCTTCCGGGGGGTTTCCCCTTCCTGCTCAGAGTCCCAGTCTGATAGCCAGAGGTCAGACAGTCAGACAGACAGCTGCTGCTTCCTGTCTCTGGGAACCACACTGATGCTCCAGTCCCAGCCCCCATCGAGAGAGGATGGGGCTTTCCTCAGCTCGAGCAGAGGCAGCAGGTGGGATGATCTACAGCTTATGTCCTCGGATGTGGGCGAGGCTGTGGCTGTCTTCAGTTATACGGTCAGAAAAGGATCATGTGAGTGCAAACATTGGCTTGCATCCACAGGTAGGAGGTCTGCACTCCTTCTGCTTCACAGTCTAAAATACAGACTCTTATTTCCTCTCCAGGATCCCTCTGGGGTTGAAAGAAGCTCAATCGATGTCTTTTTCTTGACCCTACATTAAATGGGAACCAATAAAATTGAAAGGTTGCCAGATTTCAGCCTGTAAACCACAATTATTCACCTACAAATCACCAAAATCCAATCAATTGCTCCAGCACGGATATAAATGGTCTTGTGGGGATGCTGGGCTGTACTGCTGCCACTGCAGAAGAGCCAAACAGACACACACCTCCAAACATCCATCTCCAGCTCCATCGCTGCTGTCTTCTCTTCTCCTCCGCTCAACATTCGTGCCTATTTTAAGCCTGTGATCAGAATCCAAACTCCATCTGATTTCCCACACTTTTTTTTTGCCAGTCTTGATCTGCAGGTGCATTGTGGGTAACGCTACTGGTTCCCAAGCCCACAGCAGCCAGACAGACCAGCGCTGAGTGGTGAATGTGACCCAGAAGGCCAAACAGATGCGACTCCATTCTGGGACACACGTACACACACATTAACAGTGCGTCCGAAGTTTCTTGACTACACTGAACTCGGGAGTGAGCTACAGTGTGGATATCAACATAATAAACACAAATATAAAGGCCTGGAGTGCCAAATCACCAGCCGATTGATGCAGATTGTGTTCTGATGGCTGCAACTTACTGCACTGATTTTCCAGGTAAACTCCGGTAAAGCTGATATATGAACACGGTGCTCCGTTGGTTTAGAAGTGAGATGTAAGCATTTCTTTGTGTTAACTGTATTTACAGCCAGAGGGATGCTGGAAATCATTCCAGTGTTTCCTCCTACATATAGGAGGCCTCACCTCATTCAGAATGAGGTGAGGCCTGATGAAACATGATACTTCACTCTGATACTGTGAAAACTTATAGCTCAGAGATTCAAGAGGGAAAAGCTGATTTTAGCAGCACCTGAGGCAACACTCGGGGAAAAAAAAGGTGCTTCTGCTGGGCTGACAGTTACAGTATGGTCTTATTTTACCTACAACTTGTTTGAAAACTAGACAGTTCTCAAACTTTACAAATTTAGTGTCTTTGCAGGTTATTACTGGAGGATCTGTAACAGTGGGCTGTGGTGCAACATCAAAAATCAGTCTGTTTATTTCAGAGGTTTTGGAAGTATGCCTGCGGACTGTTTCAAGACTTATGAAACGGGAATGAGGGGAACAAAAATAACTAGTTAGCTCTTTCTTTATAAAATAAATGAGTTGTTAACTTTTCTTTCTTTTAAAAAAACAAACACCACTCTCGGATAAAAAGGACAGAAAAAGCATGTCTGATTGAATTCTGAATATTTATTTGTTGTAACAGTTGAATTTAAAGGTTACAGAGCAGGATGGCATTGTGTGGAAGAACAGCAACTATGGTCAACATACACGAGAGCACTTCTCAGGACGGCGTGGATGAGTGCAGACCATGACTGACTGACACATCCCTCACCGTCCTGTTGCATGGGTTACACTTGTGAGGGTGGGATGACTTTGGCTCTTTGTGGTGGAGTACATGAGAAGTCTGGTGACCTGAACAGACTCCACCCTGCTTTCACATGAAAAACTGTTAACTGGCTGGAAGAATCGAGAGCGCCTGTGTGAGTGTGCAGGGCCTTCATTAACTCTAAACAATAAATACGTTTTTGTTTTCGACATCGCTGTCAGAATCCACGTTTTAGATTCAGATTTCCACACTAAAATGTCACACTGGAATAATGTCTCCAGAGTTTAGCAAATTTTCTGTCATTTTGTTGACAAATGAATGACTAAAGCTCAACTGGGTCACCGTTGGAAACATTTCTGCTGTATTTTCAGATCAACTGCCAACAAAATCCAGCACAAAGTAGAGCGAGAGAGAGAGCACGTACAGGTTCGGTGTCTCGCTCAGTGAGACTTCAAATGAAACAGGAGACATGGCGGCATGTAGCACAGGAACTATTTGAAATTCTGACACTGTAAGCCCTGTAGAATATCAACGTAACCTCCTAAAATCCTGATGTCTGCTAAAGTCAGAGACCAGCTCACCTGATCATACAAAAACAAGGTGTGACTACAAGACATTGTAAACATCTGGAGCTGTTTGTGTAGTTAACACATTAACGAGATGTTACACTTTCGTTGTTACATTTAGTGTTACAGTTGTTCTATCAGGTAAAATAAAGGAGAGCACATAGATTTAATGATGTACAGTCTACTTCTCTGTGGAGAAGGCTCTCTTCATGAGCGGAGGAGGGGTCTTTCCTGCTTCGTAGAGAGATTCAGGAGGAGGGGAGCTCAAGCAGCACCAGTCCGGGATGCGGCCTGTCTGGTTGTAGTAGTCTCGAGACACCGACCTGCTGCCCAGGATGTCCTGCAGCGCCCCGAAGATAGCGCCTGTAGAGCAGACGTGAATACAGACAGGGCGTTTGAAGTATGCTGATGTTGGAGAAATACTTAACACAAATGCTTAAATAAAATCTCATATCTCACCTCCGAGCCAGGCGGTGCAGTTGGGCTTGGCAGGTGGAGCGTGTATGCGCAGGCTCTTGCTGGCCAACACCTCGCTGTACTTGGGTTTCTCCACCAGGAGGCGTATCTCGGCCAGCAGCCTGTGCAGGAAACCCGGCAGCATGGCCGTGCCTCCAATCACCACTAGGTTCTCGGAGAGCACCTTACGTGCATCAATGGGGCACTACAGGGAGACACAAGCGAGGATGAGGAAACAGCGACTCTGCACTACCGGACAACACTTTGTGCTTTTCAGGGCAGGTGCACGCTAAAACAAAAAGTGACGATGGAGGTAGCTGAAGCGGCATTACTGCAGTGCCCTCTCTCGTGTGTGGAGGCCTGATCATGCGTCAGTATATTAAGGGCAGAGTACTGCACAGATCACATTTAAATGTATTGCTGTTGCAATCTGAGGCTGCGTAGTGCCTGCTGCTGCTGCTGCTGCTCCTATTGAGATTAATTAGGCTGTAGAGTGCTGACTGACTGGAACCCCACATGGAACAACAAAACCGCGCTCAGTTACATGGACGGACCACAGCTGAGCGTCGCCGTGGCAACCACACTGAGTCCAACTGTATGCTCGACTCCTATATGGAGCACAAAACTGCGCTACTGCATTCCTGCTGCCAAAGATACTGAAGGTTTACAGCAGGATAATTGGAACTAATATCCACCAAAAGGGAAGATTAGTGAGGCGAAATCCAAATGAAATGATGTCAACCAAGACACAACAGATGAAGAGGGCCATGTAAGATCATACTTTGTACGTTGCCACAGCATGCATGAGCTAAAACAGATGAAAAATCGAGGTAAATGAATGCTTTTAGAGGTGTCAAACAATTGTAATAACATCAAAAACTCAAGTCAGACTTTGGATTTTGTGGTATTTGTGTAAGAGGCTTCCAGTGCAGACAGAGACATGAGACCCTGTGCTTAAAGTCTACATGAAATGGCATTTTGAGAGTATCTAGCTTCCATATTGTGCGTGTTCAGATCTTCCACGTTATTTACATTCAAAATGTATAAAGTCAGCAATTGCTCATAATCACAACACCTTGCCCTCACACATGCCAAGAATAACCTCTCCATACCTTAACCAGAGCGTCAAGTATCAGAGAGGCCACACTCTTCTCTTCATTGTCCTGTTCAAACAGGATCTCCATCACAGAGTCTCTGAAAAAACACACAGACGCTCTAATGAGTGACACCTTTTTGACAAAAATACAAAAGTACAGTGCAGACAATGAGCAAGTTAAAGGACACGTGTACTGTCCAACAGATGGAAGGCAGCTGAAACAGAACAATAAGAACTTAATCTCTGGTCTGTCAGCGCGGCAAGCGCATTATTCGGTGAAGTACCTGATTGATCCTTTGATGTGCAGGATTTTCTCACCATCCAGAGGGTAATCAACATCAGGAGGAGGGGCTGGACGCTAAAAACACATTTACAAGAAGGAAGAAGTGTCAATAAATGCACAGCAATGCATTACATAATGCAAACAGATCCACAGACTGAGGAAACCTAAGGCATAAACACAAGTATACAAACAACACTTACCTCTGCTGTACCATCGAGGTTAAACTTGGCTTCCTGGATCTGAAGGCCTCTCTGGAGGTCACTGACAAAACATGTTCTGACTGCAGGAAAGAAAACAGAACCAATACGCATGCATCCAAACTCTGAAGACAATGTTAATGATGAATTAAAGGTTTATAGTATATAAAATGCCCTTCAGTCCTCACTGTAAGTTTTAATTACATAACTGACACGGGCTAATTTGCAGCACTAACCGATGAAATCACACATCTGTATCAATATGAAACACAAGTGAATTATTATAATCATAAAAAAGAACGATGGAGCCATAATTCTGAGCAACATGCAGGCTTTTCTTGCAGACATGAATTAAATGAGGCTTAACAGAAACGCATTGTTCTATCAGCTTGAAGGGCTGCAGCTTACAAATGACGGTAACCAAGCTGAAAATTAAATGGGCTGCCTCGATATCCTGAAAACAGTGTTACGTCTGTTTTAACTGCATCCATTCCCTGTTGATAACCTTTTGGTGGTTCGTATGGATGATAAAGATTAAGCAGCCACAGTCTTGACAGAACTTTGGATTTTTATGTGTTATTTTCTTTTGGTATGCCACCTTTGAAGGGAAATAAATAATAAGCCTTATCCGTTACCCTCAAGGGAGCCAAGTGAAAGATTTGGAATGAAAAAAACCCCCCCAAAAAAACCCACCCTTGATATCCTCCACAGTCTCCTCTGGAATGGTCCCTGGAGAAAGAGAGGGAAAAGACATACGGATGAAGTGGAACTTAAGTTTCTTTGGTTCACTTACGCCAAAATCAGTCATTTCTCTCACTTCACTTCACTTCACTTCAGAGTTGGAGATTTATGATGAGGCTGAATCAGCGTTGTGTGAGCTGACGGTGCAGCGAAAGTCGAATACGACTGCTGAAACTTGTTTTTTTTTGGGGGGGGGGGGTATTTTGTCACTTACGTCATATAAACAACTTAACAAACGATGGGCTTCATATTTTGGGCACACTTTTTCCTCCCTGAATCATGCACAGTGCAAAGGGTTGATTACAGAGACATCAGCTCTTCCGTGCCCGCTGCAGAAATGCAGTTCCTTCAACAGTCCAGTCAAGTGAGTCGGCCTGCTGTCTGTCTTAATTATTGATGTATATGTGTGTAGCCTCTCTCACTCTGCTGCAGCTGTAGATCTCAAAGCTGAACATGATGACTCAGTCCTCCATCAAGTAAAAGTGTGGAGAGGAAGCTCTAAAATAGACTGTGTGCATATGTATAATTCAAAAATTGAGAGAGGAATTCACTCAAATTGTCACACAGAAACTAGATCTTATGAATAGTAAATGATGCATAATGGGTCAAAGCCATTATATTTTCCTGCTCTATGCATTGTAAAACAAATCAGAAGGCCACATCGGGATTACAAATTCATCCATTAAGAAGACAAAGACATACACAGTGTAAGGCATTTTTCTGTCATTACCAATGATGGCTGGTACACTCTGCCCAGTGGTGGTGTCTGTGTCCACAGTGCACTGTTCCACAAGAAGACCGTCTAATTCTCTACAGGAAATACAGACACATGCAGTTTAAGGGAGGAAATCTTCACAAAACAAAGCATCAAGTATAAGCGTTTCTTTTTATAGTACACCAACATGCAAAGTCACGCACTCCTCTTGAATCTCTTGCAGCTACTTACTTATGGATGGCTTTCCCTCCCAAAGGCAAAGCCTCCCAAGCTGGAAGAATAGGAGTGCACTCATAAACCTGATTTCACAGATAAGGTAGTAACATATAAATCCCAAACTCATCTTACACACAAAAACCTTCATCAATAAACGTTGTTTAGACTAGCTTAGCACAAAGACTGGCAATGGCAGGGAAACAACTAGCCTATCTCTGACAAGGGTGCCTTCCAACTCCCAGCTGACTCTGTGATGTACTGATGTACTAAACACCTCTCTCCAGTACTAATGGGGATTAAAGTGACACCAATCGGTTCCCTTAATTCTTAGTAAGAAAGCAAATAGATCCAATATTATAGTTCTAGTATTCCTATAGGGGTCAAAGACAGCAGGGTGGCAGGAAAAGGATACAGGCAGGACCAGCGTCTCTGTGTAGCCACAGTCCATCACTAGAGCAGAGTTGATGCCCAAAGTCATGATGGCCATGAGGTGACTTGGGGCAAACAGCACAGAGGGCACCTGGAAAACACCATCAAAGAAAACTCTCATGCTAATTAAGCTTGTCAATAAAGTTAAAAAGAAGTGTTAGTGCCAGGGTGTGAGATTTTGATGCTACAATAACCATCTCAGAAAATATCAGTTTCACAGTATGACAGTATTACACTATTATTATTATCATCATCATCAGTTAAAATGTCCCTTACATGGATGAAAATGGAATGGTGTTCTTGGCTGAATAAATGGTTTATTATAATTGCATAAAATATTATGTTCTGACAGACATGAATGAATATGTTAGAACTCAGTACAGTAGATTTATACCACACTACAGCATGAAACCGGTATACTGCTGTCAGACTGTCCCTACTCTTGTCAAACTTAACTCTTAGATGCAGAAATCACATTGTGGCTTTCAGTTTTATGATCCCAAAGCTAAACTTTTGTATGAATTTTCAGAAATATGCAGAATTAATAAGAAAACAACTCATTCTTCAAACATATTCTGCAGCTGCTATAAAACACTGATCCGCTTGGTCTTCATACCTCAAACTGCTTGAAGAAAACCTTGGTGAGAGTCTCCCTGAAGTGAGACGGGCAGAGGATGGACTCGATGATGACCACTCTTCTGTCGCGAGGGTTCACCAGTAGGTGCCTGATTGACACAAACGGGAAGACAGACTTTTGCTGGGGCCAGACTACGTCATTCGGTGAATAGTGGTCTACAGTATTTTGTGTAAAAAGGATGTTAAACATTTTCTTACACTGAATAACTGATGTCTCACCTGAAGTAAAGTATATGGATAAACTCTTTGAGGATGACATAAAGCTCTTCTGTGTTGATGTTGTACTGAACCACCTTGATGGCCTGAAAGTGAAACATTTCATACCAAATTAACATGTATTAGACACACAATTAGCAATTTCTAACCACCCTCCTTCGGCAGCATCTCATCTCACCTGCTGCTGTCCCGGTTTCCGGATCTCGCTCGGAATTATGAACCTGGGCCCCGTTTCCCCTGCAAAGCCACATCTGGAAGAAAAGGAAACTGTCAGCCAAGCTGCTCGAGGTCATGCAGAGAGGATATATACGGTAGATACTTATGTTTCTGATTGTTCAGTACCATTACTAGCAAAAATAATGCAATCTGTAATCTGCTTTGTTGCGTGTGTAACATGTAAAACATGTAAACATTATCCAACATCGCAATCAAGTGATTTTAGTTGGGAACAGTTTTCATTCCAGGAGCAATGATTTAGCTCAAAGGGTCACATGACCATTTTCTGAAAATCCCTTTAGTGAGTTGCATATAAATAAAATAACTGCAGCTCGGTGTCAGATGAGGTAGGAGAGTAACTGTAGACAAAGGCATCGTTCTTAAAAGAGACCAGTCGTCTTGATCTTCATGTGACTTCCCTCAGGCCAGTTTTTACTGCCAGACTTTTAGTGTAAGACAGCTTTGAGACCATCAGGTGCTTAAATACAACTATTTAGGTCAGTCAAACAGCAGTCACTACGGGGCGGAATTTCATCTAAAGACAGACAAATGACATGACCTGCTCCGGTCTGAGGAAATCAAAGTTAGATGTGTTGTTTAATTAGCCTTTTCCAATCACATTTAAAGCAATCCAGTTTCCACTAATTTAATAAAACGCTTAACAATATCTGCATTTATAGCTAAAAAATTCTGAGAAAATTTAGCTAGCTTCAGCTTGAAACTGGTTCATTGTGTCATATGCACCCAAATACGAACATGCAGGGTGCTGAGAAACTTTTATTTGGAAATGCAGTTCGCTGTGATGCCAATGGCGTTCAGTGTCGCAGTTTTTCTTTACTTATTGGATTTGTTCTTAACCCTAAATTGGCATTAAAGCTAGCTAAACACTAGCATGTCTAGTTAGCACTGACTGGGTGGCTTACGTGCTAACACCGCAACAACATTTACAACCGGTCCGTACAACTCTGGATCGTGTGCTTGTCGGGTTTAGCCCCTGTATTTGACCTAAAGTACCAGGACAAAGGCGGCGAGTTAAGAAAAACAAATATGTAATATTACGATAGCATGTTATGCTAACCGTTAAGAAGACGTGCAAACAACTGACACTCACTTTGTGAATGCTGCTCCCAAATCAATGACGATCGCAGTCTTCTCTCCTCCACTTCCCAACCCATCAAATAAGGGCATTTTATTAATTTGTTCGCCTTTAGGCACAAATGATGTCAATATTTAGCGTTGACAGTCGCAAATTTGCATCGTATCAAATGGATAAAAAAAATCTGTTGTCTTCCGGTTGGGCTGGGTTGGGTCTTCAGAAATGGAATGACGTCACAAAGTGTCGCCTGATCAAAATGTGCTCAAAAGGATGAGTTTGATGGAAACTTTCTGTTCAAGCGGTACATTTCACACGACACCCAAATGCAGATTTTTAAAATGACAAAGAGTACAACGTGAACACATTTTTAAAATAGCTTTCAATTACAGACCTGACAGACATGTTCTAGGGACATTTTCATTCTTATTTTCATACATTGCGGAAATAATGTTGTGTTATGTATTGCGAATATATATTTAAAGCACTGAAAAAGGGGGACACCGGAAACACCCGGAAAAGTGAAGAGCTGCAACAGCTGGAGTTTTTGATTTTTTTTTTTGTCCCCTTGGCTATTTAAAGACACAGTTGTAGCATGCGGATGCTGATGGTGTAACTTTACTGGGCCACCACAGGGTGTCACTGGAACTTGAATATGCCCCAACTGTAAGTATACTCCAGGTTTGCTGAACTGTCCGTGGAAAGTTCTCCCATTAAGGCCAACAGGCAAAAACAAGCAAATAATTATACCACATTCACTGTCACTTCATTCCTGCCTAGATACCCACCTCATCATTGGCATGGAACAATTTGAATCTCTTAATTTGCAGTGGAACCTTCAGTGGAGCTGATCCAGAGTTGATTTGTTGGGAAGTAACACACAATTGAGACCATGCAGTTTGGGATATGCAACTTAAGATTGTTACTTGTGGTTAAGAAAATGCACATACACCATTACTTATGTTAAGTGCTCATAAGAGATAAGATAAAACTTTATTAATTCCATGCTGGGGAAATCAGCCAGCAGAGTATAAAAGGAGAGGCACAGAGAGATCAAGATAAAAAAGGAGTAAAAAATAAAAATCAACTATATATGTACATTATGTGCTATTATAAGAATACTGTTGCCTATAAAATATTGCAGATGTATCAAATATGGATAATAAACACAGTATTTGTACTATTACACAGTAGAAAAAATATACAACACAGCAAAAATTGTGTCATATTGCACAAGATGTAATGGATGTGAGCATATGTTAGCATAAATAACAGTAATGCAGAAACAATAGGTTTGTGATGTTGTAATGGGAAACAATATCAACACAGCGCCACATTAAATGACGCTGACAGCTGTTAGAATGAAGGATGCGATGGCGTTCTGTCTTACACAATGGATGCAGCAGTCTGTTACTGAAGGAGCTGCTTAAGCCCCCCACTGTCTCATGCAGGGGGGTGGGAGGGCTTGTCCATGATTGATGTCATCTTGGCTAACATCCTCCTCTCACTCACCTCCTTGATGGTGTCCAGGGGGCAGCCCAGTCAGCCCTCCTGACCAGTTTGTTCAGCCAGTCATGTGCAGGTGGTTCAGTCAACACCAGTTGACAAAGTTGGTTATGACCTCCTTATATTCCAGTTCGTTCCCCTGATACACATCCCACGATGGCTGTATCATCGGAAAACTTCTGGATGTGACAGCTGTCAGTGTTGTGCCTGAAGTCTGATGTGTAGAGAGCGAAGAGGAAGAGGAATGGAGAGAGCACCTGCACCCTGCGAAGCCCCCGTGCTGCAAACTGCCTCACACTGTGGCCTGCAGGTGAGGTAGTTGATGGTCCACGCGGTCAGGAGGCAGCCCACTCCAGCTCCTCCCAGCTTCCCCCTGAGCAGTGATGGTTGGATTATGCTGAACGCACCGGAGAAGTCAAAAAACATGAGCCTCGCCGTGTTTCCCGTGTTATCCACATGAGAACGGGCTCTGTGAAGCAGGTAGATCACTACGTCTTCCACACCAACGGGGGAAGAGTCTAATCTATTGAAAAACAGATTCAGCTCATTTCTCCATTTCCTGTGTCCAGATTCAGGGCCCCTCCTGCTATCAATGCTGTGGCCTAAGACGGTTTTCAGGCCTCTCCAAACCTCTCTGTTGTCCTTCCCCCGAAGGCGCTCCTCCAGCTTCCTCCTGAAGCTGTCTTTGCTCTCCTGCATGCACCTGCTTCTATGCTGGGCTATTTTGGAGTGACTGCGCTTTTTGAAAGGGCCAGTGCAGTCATACAGAATTGATTTAGCTGCCCACAAAACAAAAAATAAATAAATAAATAGTAGTTGCAAAATAATAGCAGGTAAAATATGGGAGTGCGTGATTAAGCATTGTAACAAGTTTACTTAATTGACTTCAGATATTTTTTCAGATGTGCTTCTTCAAAGTTGAAATCAGCGTTTGGAAGTGTGGATAAAAGCCATTTACAATGTACCATTTATGTCAGGTAAATACTGCTGGACTTAAAATGTTTGCCTCTCGTGTGTGATCACATTCATGTCAATCCAGCATTTTAAAAACAGGTTTATGTAATACTTAGATTAGCATAAGAAAGTGAAAGACGTTTTCTTCGTAAATGAAGTTTAGAGACGCTGTCACAGCCTTCTGGTCCCCGCTGCTCTGCGTGTGAGCAGCAGGCGACCCTTCACTTGAGGTGAAGGAGCTGTCCATTCAGCACCACCGAGAGCCTCATGTGACCCTTTGGGAAAGTCAGTGAAAATAAGAGTAAAGGCAGTGAAAACGATCAATCAAGGACTAGATGCGGTGGACGGCAACAGCGCCGTTTATCATAACGCCGATGTCAAAGCCGTCAGTTAGAGTGAATCGTGCAGACTTTAAGCATCTGGTGGCAGCGCTTGTGAAGCAGGCGGACATACGTAGAGAAGACTGAGTGACGCTGCGCTGCACAACAACAAGCCTCTCCTTCAGCTTGCTTTCCACACCAGACTCTCCTGCATTTGTATCCGCACGAACTGTGTTATTTATGTAGTTATTTATTCATTTTTGCACAGTGCGAGAGAAGCTCTGCGTCCTCCAGGCACATCGATCCGTCATGAACTCTGGCAGGTAAAAGACAGTTCTATTTTTAATCGTTACCTCATGTGCATTTCGCTCCCCAGTGCCAGAATATGATGGTGCGATGGAAGGGGGGCGCCTTCCAGCCTCTGTGCGGCTATGATTAGCTCCAACATGGCAATTCTGTGCTGTCAAGATTTGGTGAAACGTGATTCAACACCGCAATTTGTTGACAGTGCAAGTGCTCGAGCCGTTGTGTTTCCAGGTGGTGGACTGCACGAGCGTACCGGCGGAGTGCGTTAACTGTATTGATCACAGGGGAGGTGCGCAGGCATGAGAAGTAGCTGTGTGTTGTGACATTGTTGGACCATGCATCATCATCATCATCATCATCATCATCATCTGCATCATCATCATCATCATCATCATCATCATCATCATCATCATCATCATCATCATCATCGGGTCTGGATGATGCTTTCTTCTCAGACGTGTTGTCTGACTCGGGCAGTGTGAAAGGGTGTCACCCGTTCGCACCTCACGTCATTTCTCTCCCTTTTCCCACAGCATCACAGATTATTTGATTATTATTGCTGTTGTTTGCTTTGTTTTTAGCATTTGATGACATGCAGAGTCCTGCTTGAAAAGTGTCCTTTTTCCCTGAAGATGCAGCTCTGTGTAATGTGAAAATGAGCATTCATAACGTTCGTAACATTCATGGATCCATCTGTAGAGGATCCTACAGGGTAGAAAACCTGGTGCTATTTATAGGCGCAGCGCGGAGGGGTGCGAAGGATTGCTGTGTCAGATTCTCCCCCCCCCCCCCCCCTGTGTGTGTGTGTGTGTGTGTGTGTGTGTGTGTGTGTCGCTCTCCCTCTGTGCGTGCGCGCCCTGCATTTCCCTCTGTTTATACAAAATGAACAGAGGAGGCTGAGATGAAAAGGAATCTCATCCGAATTATTAAAAAACGGTGAAACTGCAGCATCAAGGCAAATGCAGGCAGCACTGCACAGTTAATCCTGTTCTCCGTGCTTGTCACAGGCTGTGTGAAGTTCTCCCGTTGCATTCCGACCCTTTAATCTGCGGCTGCACACCTTAGTAATGTGCCCTGTCACCTCATCTTCCCTCGCAGACACACCACCACCCCCGCTTTGTCTCTCTGTCCGCATGTCTGCGTGGGTGACAGGGCGTAGAAGTTGCCTCAGCTAAGCTTATCAGTATTTGTCATTGTGCGTCCACTCTCAGCAGGCACTGAGACGAGACAGAGATGTTGATGTTTGGGACGCTCCATCGCCTCCTCTTGGCCGGGACCTGTCTCTGTATCTCCGGGACCCCTGTCCGCCTCTCAGACTTCAGCCGCACGCAGGACAGCGACTGTGATGGGTCGTGTGCCCGCTCATTAACAACTGTCGGGTCAACGCACACCACAGGTGTGAAGTCTGAACCCTCAGATACAGAGCGTGTGACCGGCCTGATATTGGGAGTAGGAGGAGGGGCTGGCCCTGAGGGGACAGCTCTAGTGACGCGCACAGAAAACGGGGACAGCCTCGCTGGAAGATCTGGGCCGAGTGAGGCTGGCGGAGAGGCATGGAGCCAAAGGAGCGAGGGAAAGAAGGTCGAGAGCAGATCTGAGATGGGAGACGGTCAAAGACAGTCGGGGGGAGCTTCAGTTCCGCCTGTGGATCCAGAGGGCAAACACGAGGACGCATCTGTCACCAGTGCGCCCATATTCGGTCCTACAGGTGGGAGGAAGCAGTTGGACATAACCGCGAGTGCCTCATGGTTGACTCCAGATGGATTTTCAGCCTCCTCCACAGCACCACCACCACAGCTGAGCATCACAGCAAGGGAGGCCAAAGACCAAGAAACAGAAGACCCAGAAACAAGCTTGCCATCCTCTACAGATCCTCCCAATCCTGGAGAACAGATCCAGAAACTGACCTCCCACAGCCCCATCCCACCCTCGGTCTTTGTCTCATCTCAGACCGCCACTCTTTTGTCAATTTGGGGCCATGATGGAACTACAGTATCCTCCCTCCCAGAGCCCCTGTTGCCTGAAATCGGACCAAACCTGATGCCTAGAGAGGATGGACCAGAAAGCCTGTGGACTGAGGCAGCGAGGCCTGGCGGAGGTGAGTCAGAGGAATTAGAGAAGCATAATTATTGTTGATGGAAAAGGGACATGCCTGGATTTTTATGTAAAACCTTGTGTGATACAATTATTAGTCCTTCATTCAACGTGTTCAAAATTACAGACGCAGAGTCGTTTAAGGTAAAACTCTGCAGTCACCCTATCAGAATTCCCTCCACAACATTTTATTTTCCGGCTTGCTGGAGTTTGCAGGGTTTCAGGAGGCTTCATTAAAAAGCGAGGCGGAAATGAAAGCGACACGTCTAGTGGCAAAGATTGCCTTTGATGATTGGCAAAGAAGGCGCTCGCTTTTCCACGCTCCACTTTGAACCCCAGCTGGGACCCATGGCAGTCTAATTACTTTCTATTCCTGACTCCAGCCTGGAAACAAAAAAGAACACACACACACAATTGCCAGGAAAAGGCTGGTGGCAGGGTGTGTTACACAAGTCTTTGGAGGATTAAACCCCTCTTTCTCTATATCTATACCCCCCGCCCCTCTTTCTTCCCCACCCTCCACCCTCCACATCCAGACTACTGTAAAGAAGCAGGCAGGTTATTATTCAGTGAGGCAGGAGAGGGAAATGGATTAAAGGAGTCTGCCTGAGCCAATATGTGTTCCTGCCATCCATTTGGGGTTTGTCTGTTTGTTGAAGCTTCCTCCCAAAAGAAAAGAAAAAAAAAAAACCTCAACTCCCAAAACGGCATTATGTAAAGGGAGTGCAGTCTTTATAAGCATTTTTCAGCCTACTTTAGAAATGCTTTGGACTAAAGGAAATGCCTGAGAGATATGCAGTAACATTTCCTTCCCACTGACAGCCCCCTCTGTGGCAGCTTCTTATCTAGAAAGAACCATTTTTCAAACAATACCCCTTTCATTGTGCCATAGCTGCACCAGGGACTCAGCTGTGAAAGTGCAAGTGCTCCTAATGAGGAAACTGCATGACTGAAGAGGCACCTGGTTCAATGCATTCTCTTATAAAGTGCTATACAGTTGCTGTTTCGCAATAGAAAACATACACATTTTTAGCTGTCAGCAAAGTTTTGTGTGGAGAAACTGCTACACCCTCAGCGTGTCCTCATTCACTTGCCCTAGTTCACTCACTAAATCGAGCCTCATCAGAAAAACATTTTCAGACTTTTACCAAGACAGCCCTGCCATTTGGAAAATAGATAGCTGACCACTCCACATATCCTGACCCTCATTCTCTGTGCTTGTGTTGACACGATAACAGTGGACACTGCGGTGCCGCTGTCCCAGGACGAAGCCACAGAGGGCACCATGTCATCAGAGGCCCTCCCTCTCATCTTTGAGCCTTTTGAGGATGTCACACCGGAGGGGTCGGTCACACCAGCGCCCGGCAGCGATCAGCCTCCTGCTGCCATGGCGACCGGAGGGATGGTCCAGGTGGACCTGGACCAGCTGGTCACCGTGGAGACAGACAGCGACGGTCCCTCGCGTGCCCCACCCCTGCTGATGCCAGACTGGACGTCACCTTGGCAGACGTCTGGCGCTGAGCTGCTGGAGCCAATCACCTCGTCAGATCCGTCTGCTTCACCGCGGCAAGCCGGAGCTGTACCGGAAGATCATTCAGAGAGAGGTGAAGCGGCAGGACCAGAGCGACTGAATGACTCTCAGTGTCAAAACAAAAATGCTTTATGAAACAATTACTTAATGTAATGTAACACAGTTCTGTTTACTATAAGTACCAGACTTTGCATGACAATCCATTATTCTGAGCATGCCTGTTTATTGTATCCTTGAATTTCCACCATAACTTGCAATGGCAGTGCTGGTGTTTACGTTTACCATCTCTTAAATCACATTAGAGTTTCTTACCAACACTTGGATGCACAAGGAAGATGTGATGGATTTGATAGTAAATTTCGAATTGTAGCATTTTTTTCAGATATCAGAATTCATTTTGTAGATGTCAGCACAGACCAAACCTCTCACACATAATTCTATGTTAGAATGAGCCGTGAGTCGTGGTTGCTGTTGTACACACAGTGTGTGAAAATCTCTACTTCTCTTCTTTTCTCCTTGTGCCATGTGATTTGTGACACGTAGGTGCTGTGAGAACACCAACTCTTGAGGAGAGCTTGCCCACCACTGGCTCATCCTCCCTCTCATCCTTCCAGCATGCTATGACAACAGTAACCATGGCAACCCATCAGGCACATAAATCCAGATCAGGGTTAGAGGAGATGGAGTCTGAGGGTGAGACGAGTTTTATTGCCAACTGAAAACAGTTTCATTTCAATTTAGATTTTCTTTTAAAATGTCAATCATAAACATGACCCTTGTTTCTTGTGCTGCTGAGAAGATCATTGCGCTTTCTTCCCCACAGAGGAGCCAGATGAAGATGAGGATGATGAGAACTCTGAGGAATCGGTGGAGGATGACAGTGAAGAGGACTTAACAGAAACACCTAAAACATCCTCAACGCAGCCTCCGTACAGCCTCATCCCTCCACCTCCCGTCTGGGTTCAACGCAACCAGGGGCTGAGTATGAGAACATGGTTTTAAATCGTTTTTTCATGAGCCTTGGAATTTAAAACAATGTATTTAACGCTCATACCTTCACTTGCTAAGGTCAGAAACACAGAACATTTAATCTGCTACCTTTATAAGACAGAAATAGCTTTGCAGGATGTTTCCTGCTAAATCTGTGGCTCTTTTCTTCCAGTGCGGAGCTGGGTAGAACTGATCAGAGAAAAGGTAAGACTGCCACCTGCTGTCCTTGAAAAGTCTTGGTTGTCCGTCACAAAATGCCAGTTTCCTTCGCTCCTTCACTAATGTGGTATTATGGACGAAGCTGACAATATTCTCTTATGTGTTTTATGTGTTTCTCATTGTCAACAAATCCCATGAAAACACCTGAACTAGCAACAAATTGATCCTACTAATAAGTCCTCTGTATCCAGTGCCTTATAGCTTATTTCTCTGTGCCATAGAGCTCCATTGTTACCGAGAAACTATTAAAGACATGAGTGAGCCACATTGTTGCACTGGGAGACGTGTTCCTTCATTATCATAAACACTATTTCTATTGTTTATCTCGACTCAATTATCCAACACACATACCATTCTGCGACCTTAAATTATCTCTTGAGCATCAAATGTGTGTTACTCCCCGGTTGAAAATAGTCCATAACAAATGAACCATTTACTCCTGTCTGAGTAAGATTTCGTAAGAACTACAGCCACCAGCTTGGGGTACAAGAGAGCTTAAATGGATTTACCTGGATTAGATGTGTGTACGACTCTGCTCCGTTTTGACCTCTGCGTGTGCACCCTCGGCAGGCGGGTTATGTGTCTGGGATGCTGGCCCCTGTGGGCATTGGCATCACTGGGGCCCTGCTAATCGTTGGTGCCCTCTATAGCATCAGGATGATTCACCGCAAAAGGAGGAACAGCTTCAAACACCAGAGGAGGAAGGTCAGACAGCCAGAGGTTAATACCCCACTTGTATTTATCACTCATTGTCACTTGTTTCCTTTGTTATTGAGGATCAGTCTCCTAAGTTTACTTTTCTTCCCCAGCAACCCCGAGAGCCTGGGACCAGCCGTCAGGACCAGGCCATGCTGCTGGCCGACAGCTCCGAGGACGAGTTCTGATGAGACCCCTTCGGGTTCCTTTTGTCAGTGACCAGTGGCTGATGCTCTTGTAAAGGAGGTTCAGCAAACATCCCCATCGCTATGACTACCGCATCTCCAATCACCCTGGGCTGTTTGGCTATGACTCATCTGGTCGGTCCACAGAGTGAGACAGAGTGTAGGGCACAATTTGCACAGGCTGCACAAAGGTCAGCTTTGTAACCCCCCCCCCCCCCCCCCCAAAAAAAAAAGTACCAATGTACCAATGTGAGCACTTGTCTGAAAGCAGTCAGGTGATGTTGACTCTAATGGATTGGCAGGGTTGGCGAGATGCACTTTGACATAAAAAATAATTTTGCTGCTTGTAAAAACAAATGCATTAGCAGGGTAACTGACGAGATGAAGGCGTTGCTGGTGAATTGAGGTTCTGGCTTTGTGGAGTCGAGGGGAAAGTGTGGACCAGCAGGTTTTCTGTCAAGTAATAATAAAGGGCTGTAGAAGAATTACATGACATAAACAATGTAAATATGTGTACTGTATATGTAGCTGACTTGGGGTCAGTCATGTTAGTGTAAATAACATTTTATTTCTTGCTACATATGTAGGATGTTTATAGGAATTGTTAAACATTTTGATGAATTGATTCACTTTCTTGCCAAGAATTAGATGAAAACATTGATACCACTTTCACTTGTGTCCATTACCTTTAGCTAGCTGCCAATTAGCTTAACTTAGCATACATTTACCTAGTCTGGCTCTGTCCAAACGAACAAAAAAACACCTTCCAGCAGCTGTAAAAGCTCACTAGTGAGCCTGTTTAATCCATACAAAAACATCCTGGAGTCTTTGCTGGATACCTTACTAATTGCTAAAAAAGATATGAAGTGTTAATTTGGTTAGCTTTAGCTGCTTTTGGACAGAGCCAGGCTAGCTCTTTCCCCTTTGTCTTTATGCTAAGCTAAGCATCTCTTGACTAACCTTACCTTCATATCTTCTCATGTAACTCTTGGCAAGAAAGCAAACAACTGTTTCCCGAAATGCTGAACTTTTCCCAAAAATTTTAGAAACCTTCACATAAGTTCATTAGAATTAATGTTTCGTTTAAATGTGAATTTTGTGAAAATGTAAATGTTTTATTCAATTTGTTCATAAGTTACTGTGAGACGCACATACAAATACAATAATCCTACAAAAATATGTAGCATAAAACAGATTTTGATGTACAATATAGGCTAACTCTGCTATGAATTCATTATTTTGCTGCTTGCAAAATGTTTCTTTCTTTAAGTGCATGACTTTGTCCAAGTCTATTCACACACAGACCTGTTGCAGAGTGATTTCTGTTGGCTGGAAAAGCACAAACATTGAAGCCACTGGGTGCAGAAGTTCATGGTTTTTCACAAGTGACATTTTCTTGAACCAGCTCATTGTGGTTTATGTTTTAATCTGGCTCAGACAAAGACAGATAACAGAGACATTTTGGCTGACACGTTCTGCCGAAGAATGTCTCGTCGCAAAGTTGCAGTTTAAATTTTGTGAAAAAATACGGAATCATTTCTCAAAAACTTATAGCCATAGTTCAGACAGAAAAGATACAAGAAACATTTGAACTCTACTCACTTGGCTTTTGTTTAAAGACAACATATTTTCTGTGACTTCATGTGCCATCTGATATGCTTAATGTACAACTGCCTGTTTATATGCAATAATACTGTTTTAGGGTAAGTGTGATGTAAAATAGTGGACACTTTTTTGTCTCTATGTAGATATGAAACAGGATGTGATGAAATAAACAATTCTTTTAGATGCCTGATTGTGACTCTATCATACAGCTTTTGAGTGTGAATTCTGTTTTAAATGAAAAACCACTAGACAGCAGACAAGATAACCCAGTTTACAGCATTAAAAAAATCAAATAATTTATTTCTGTGTTCTTTTTCCACATTAAATAAAAGCTATCGGACATTTCCAGATCAAAATCAAGAGAGGGGACAGGGAAGAGGAACAGGGCAAACAGAAATCTGACATGCAGAAAAACCTTTTGCTCTCCCCTTTCACACACTTGGTGGATGGCGGCGGAGGCGGTGCTGGCCACCCCGGAAAGACTGCAGGAAGCCCCCGTTGTTGGTTGGTTGGTTGGTTGGTTGGTAGAATGCAGGGACCACAGCTTTTGTGGCACTGCCAAACAAATCTTGCTAATCTGAACAACAAACTGGTTTCTGGGGGGAATTTCTGATTGTAACACTCAAAATGTAGGATGGCAGATGTTGCCCCAGGCGAAGACAGAGAGGTGGGGTTGTGATTGTTAGAATAAGCCACCTGGATGGAGCAGAAGTCCAGGACGGGGAAAGAAAACTGCTTCTGACATCTGTGAACACTGAGTTGGCATGTCAAGTCAAACCTTTGATGCATTGTCAGAGACAGAGCAGAGTAGAACTATGCAGCCCCACGAGCCATGGCTACAAAGTGATAGTGATGACGAAGCCCTTCGGTCTGTGATCATGGTCTAACAGAGCCCTTTGGCTCTTTGCCACAGGCTGTAATGCCCATACACCTAATGGAACTGCCAGAGTTACACAGGAGTAAAACAAAAAAAGACAACCGCCGTTTCCTTCAAAATGTAAAACACCTCCTCATACTGACAACTGGTTTGAAAGTTGGAGATACAGTAGGTTCACTATGTGAAGTGTTACCAATATTCTCTCCTTTAATCCATCAGTAGTCACTGTGTAGACGAAGAAAAGGCCAGGACCATGAGGGGACCCAGGAAGGAGAAACAAGGGTCAACACAGGGACAGAAATCTCCAAAATAAACCAGGAGTTTACTCTAAACAGTGTCAGATGAGCAGTAAAGATAGTTTGAGTTCGGGGTGGTGAGCGTTTCCATGTGCCCAGTATGAACTGCTCCGAATTCTCGGTAAACCTCCTGATGGGCTAAAGTAGCACAGAAATTAAAAATACAATTCAAATCTGATAAATCAACCCAAACCGCCCCTTTCCCAACAGACGATTCAAAAAAAAAAAAAAAAAGCTCTCAATATATAGAACAACACTTGTATACAAATCTGGGGGATTTAAAAAAAAAAAAAAAAAAAAGGAGAAAGAAATATAGTTCATCTGATCCATTGCTCCAAATGCACACAGACACAAACTTGCATACACGGGCTGTTATGTGGGTGGAAACTCTGTAAACATCTACTCTCCCTTTCAGTCCTGGGCTCCTGGGGTGAAATATCAGCTGAAATAAAGGGGAAACACACCCAAAACATGAACACAGTCCTGCAGTCCTGTAGTGTCGCTCATAGAGACCAACTCTTAAATTATCTGACGACCATGAATGTTTCCTGGTTTGTTCTGTAAAACTCTGCAGCAGATTTTACTTTGACTTTCACTTGTGCCACATGGCAGTGCTTTCTACTCTCCATATTGTGGGCATGCTAAAAATAACACAAGTCCATCTGCATAATTTGAGGCGCTACAAGGAAAACAAAATGATTACTTAAAATTGCATTTAAAACCCTTGATGTGGTTGGTCTTCCAAATTTTGATGTAGGGTTTCTCCCCTCAACTATCCATCTGTCTCCTGCCCTTTCCATCTTATTTAGCACAAACTTGAATCCTGGAAAGCTTAAAAAAAAAAAAAAGGTGTGATTTGTTCCTTCCTGTTGTCCTTATAAGGCTGGAGCAAAACACAGCACCTCAAAAGGCTCTGATTTTCCTGTGCAGGGGCCTCTGAAAGCAGAGAAATTAAGGTCTAACAGAACAGATCCACGCCGTTGTCAAAATAACAAGACACACACACACACACACACACACACACACACACACACACACACACACACACACACACACACACACACACACACACACACACACACACACACACACACACACACACACACACACACACACACACACACACACACACACACACACACACAGACTCATTCATACGTACACATACACACTGCAGCAATTTCCAAAGAAGTGCATCCGACCTTTGTTCATTTAACTTTTGAAGAAAAAACGAAAGTGGCTGAAGCAAACTTTCCTTGCCTTAATTAGTGTGGATTGGAACGTCCGGGTGCATCTAGGACTGGAGATCTTACAATGTGAGCGAGGTTGGTTGTGCGTCGGGTTAGGGCACCTGGGAAGTGCATTGTTGACTCAGCCGCTTCTGCAGCAGCGTGAGGTTATACAGGTGTAAAGTCGACAATCTAAATAAACTGAAAGCAAACACAAGAATAAAATATAATCTGCTAAGAATACTTGTCTTTTTTTCCTTTTTATCAAGAGATAAACACACACACACACAGCATACTCAAACAGGAAACCAGCATATTTAACACTTCGCCTCCGGTCTGGCACCGAGCGCAGACCAGAACTGGACCGAGGCCGCCGCGTGACGCCTGTTAGCAGGCAGATCCCTGCAGTTGTGGCCGAGAGTGCTGATGGACTGAGTGGCACTTGCAATGAGTAGAAAGAGACGCGTCATCTAAAAAGGAGCAAAGTGAGACGGCTGGGACACGTTTGACCGCACCATCATTGGCAAGGAGTCTCAATGAGAGACTCCATTTTTTTTTTTCTTTTGGGGGAATTTCGTAGCAGCTGGCAGTGCATTTGGGAAAAAAACAAGTTCTGAAAATAAGCTCCTCACATATACTGTCAGGGTTTGATGGTGAGATTTAGTGAAGGACGCCGAAGCGAACAGGTGGCAGATCCACCTGCTGGGCAAGGTTTGAGGTGCTAATGGAGTGACCCGTTTCGATCAACTGCTCTGCACCAACATGCTTACACCAAGCACAGGGAGGGGCTCAAAGAGTTGGCCTCAGACTGGGTTAAACAACACTCGTCACGCTCCCCCCCCCCCACACTCATATTAAAATAAACGCATGCATATCTTTACAGGCTTCAGTCCTGGAGGCCGGGGCAGGTGATGGAAACAGCAGCAGGGCGTTGCTGCGCCCACTGGACAGGATGGGAAACAAAAACACACAACAGCACGCATGCGCTCGCCACACACGCTCACAGTGAGACCAACCACGCCACATACACATGCACACGAAAACACTTCCCAAAAAAAGAAAAAGAGGCGGCACAAACACGCAGTCATACTATAGCTTTTCCATCAACTGTCCAACTTACAAGGTTAAAAAAGAAACACAAAAATAAACTCCACAAATATTTTCTTCCCAGTCTGTTTTTACCACCCTGCTTCCTTGCTTCACGTGTTGTTTTCTTTAAGTCCGTGTTTGTCCTGTGTTCTGCAGGAGGATTTGGTGTGGTGCCATGTCCTCTGGGGGTTTTCAGACGTACGTCCTCGCTTGAGCTGCCTCGCGTCCCAGTCAATGCGGCGTCCAAGCTTGAAGGTCAAAAAGGTCACCTAGTCCCCAGTCAAGGTCATCCCAGAGACCACCCTCACTCGCCCCCCCCCTCCTCGTCACAGAAAGTATCAGGGCCCCTTCATGAAAACATCAGGCGGGATGTTAGTCCGTGTCTGCCTACACAACTGTTCAGAGGTCAAGGACAAAAAGAGGGTGTGTTTGCACGTCTATGCATACCTATGTGCATACTCCTGTGTGTGTACTGTGTGTATGTGTGTGTGTCTGTGTGTATGTAAGAGTGAAATGACCAGGGCAGAGCTCAGGCTGTCAAGCTGATAGTGTACGAAGTGAACAGCACCCGCTGTCCCGTCCTCCCCCGTCCCCTCTTCTTTCCTCTAGCGGAGCCACAGTTTGAGCCGCAGCGCGTCCACTCCGTTCAGGTAGTATCTGAACAGCCGCTTGTCTCTGACAAAACCCAAGTTCTCGTACAGCTTCAGGGCTGATTTGTTGGTGATTTCAGTCTCCAATACAACCTGGGGACACACAGATGGCCTCGTCAGTATGTTGTACACATGAGTAGACAGACTGGTCCTTTGGTTGTGCAGTGATAGTTTATCCAATGCCAAGAAAACACACTCAACCCTACAACTCTACCCCTGTCTTAGTTTCATGTTGTATCACATTAGCTAGGAAGCTACTCATAGATAGTTCCAAGAGTCAGCTGGGTTTTGTACATAATTAGAAAAAGCAAAGCCAGCAAATTAGCTTGAAGGCACATGACCTCATGGATGCTGTGTGCAGCTTTTGTGTGTGCGTGGGCGTGGAGGGGGGACTCGGGTTAGCAGCTGGGGTTAGGAGCTTCAATGAGTGAGCTAGCAGCTAATTACACTGCAGTGTCTCATGCTATTTCTGCGTGTTTCAAACATACATACAAAGTGTAAAAAAAAGGTGGTTTTGACCTTTGTGCCTGAGCTAAGCTAGCTGTTACCCAGATGTGTCCAGTCTTTACGCTACAGTAGGCTGACCAAGTCAAGGAGCACACATTCAGACTGGTCGTAGTAAGGAAAACAGGGAACACATGACGATGATGCTGTCTCAGTAAGCCGTGACAGTGTGACAGCGAGCCAGCACGCACAGCACCAGGACCCTGAAACTGAAGCAGCTTAATGCAGTCGCTGTAACTGTTTAAGCAAAGCAGAGAACAACCCTCAAACATATTGATCTGAATTAAGGTTAAGTATTCAAGTACGTCCGTAAGTCGATATTTAGTAGTGACAACAACGAATCTAATGAGATCCACCGTGATTCAATACTGTGCAGAGATTAAACATAACATCCGAGATGTGATGGTGAACTTTGCTGCCAACAATTTTTCCAAAGTGAACACAAGCTATTAGAAAACTTTCCTTTCTACCCAGCAGCTAATAGTCTCTATTGACTGCACTACAATTTTCCAATCAAGCAGCCATTACCTTAAACGTGCTTGAGAAGAGTGCCCCACTACAGTGACCTTGAGTAACATATTTTCTGTAACACATATGCAACTGTGTAGTCATGCAGTGGCAGGAAGGGGTAGTTTAGCAATCTTTCTTGTTTGAGCATTCGAGGAAGGTCTGATATTGAAGTGTGCTGTCAACAGCCACTGCATCTATAAGCAAAGCATTTGGGATTTTCAGCTGGATTTGGTAGTCCACGATCTTTTCCTACAAGCTTTAGAGGGTACCAACAAACCAACGGAGACCAGAAGATCAAATAATGAGGCTTTTTAAATCTTATGCTAACACTTTTTTAACTTCAACGACCAAGGTTACAACAATGTTCTGCTGAACCCAGACAAAAACCACCCAGGGACACAAAAGCAGCAAAGCTTAAAAAAAAAATGCAGCTTTGCGACACAGTTACAGAGTTTGTGGTAGCTTGATTGATGAAATAAAAATCCATTTCTATGAAAGAATGTACTCGGTGGCTTTGTGTACACAATCGCAGCAACAGAAAAACAATCACAGCTGTGAATCACTGTGTCAGTCCTTTGGCCTCAGTCGACAAAAGGATTTGAGAAAGGTTAGCACGGGTTATTTCAACTGCAAACTTGTGGAGGTTTCAAAATATTTCAAGTTCACAGTGAGTATTGTGTGTGTAAGAAGCAGGTGAGTGCGCATGAGGCTATTCAGGAACAGCAGAGCCAGTGAAAAAGTCTGTAGTAACAGGGAGGCACTGAAGGGCTCGGATGCAGCTGACTGTCAAATCAAGGCTGCCATCAACCTATGATAAGTGAAGGACGGCAAAGAAAAGTGGACCTTGAAACACTAGCAGCACTTATACTTTCTTTTGGTTCATGCTCGCACAAAGGCCGACACAAAACTAGAACAAAGAATCAAATGAAGAACACGAAAGGTTCATTTCAGTCCTTTTCAAACGTGTTGTCATTTTGTGTTTTAACTGTATTTTCCAGGAATTTCTGGTTTCTTGTTCTTTTACTGTTCAGTCTGGTTGGTAAAAGTGTCCTCTACTCTCCTGCCTACATTAACAGCGTGAGTGAATATGCTGGCACAAAGCTTGCGAACGTCTGCCAATGTCAGCCATGAAACCTTTTGCATGTTGGCACAAACCCATAAGTGTTTGTTTTTCAGGCTTTTCTCAAAAACTTTGATATTTGCTGGATGTATTAAAATTCGGTTTTAAAAAAGGAAGACGTGTGAATTGACTGAACGTCCTCCAGCAGGAAAGGGTCAGTGCATCTTACCTCATCACAGTCACCCTCCACCATGGCATAGATGGCCTTCTTCACCAGATTAGTACCTGACACAGAAGAGTTCAGAGTCAGTGATGGCACACAAGTCAACGAAACACGAGCTTGAAGAAAAGAACGCTTGTTTTTTTCTACTTTTTCTGGCTTGACGTCTGATCACATAAGAAGTGCAAAAGGTGTGCAATGTCTAGGTGTTACACATCAACTCAGAGTGTATGACTTATCTAAATGTTGCATTTGCATAAAGTGATTTGGCTGTCAAAAAAGCACAAAAGTCGCTGTTGCACAACTTGGTCTCGGCTGCACACCATGAAAGGACAGGCTTTTTGTTTATTCTGCACAGGACGTGCAGGGTGCTGGTCTCACCGATGCTTTTCCTTCTGTGTTTTGAGTCCACGGCCAGCATGGCAATGTAGCCACGACGGAACATCTTCTTGTGCATGTCAAGCTTACATACTATGGCTCCGACACACTCCTGCTCCACCATTGCCTGTGACACACACACACACACACACACACACACACACACACACACACACACACACACACACACACACACACACACACACACACACACAAAATTAGTTCTTCTGAGCGGCCCCTGAAAGCCTAGCAACAGTTCCTATACAGCTGCTGTCGTCCTGCCAGGCCTGCTGGCTGTCAGAGCTGACCTCTGACCTTTATTTCATGGCACTTCCTCTTATGTCACATGCAGCTTTCCAGCCAAACTGGAACTGGAAGTTTACGACCTTGAGGCTCAGAGGATAAACAAAGAAAGGACAATATTTTTCAGGGTAGAGAACCCGAACTGGACACTGCAGGTGCAAGAGGAAACACCCACTTAAAGTACATTACTCGCTACCTAAACTGGAAAGTTTGCTTGGTCTTAAATTCCTGCACACATATTGGACACAAGATCCATACATCACTGCCAAACTAAACAGGATATGGTCATGACAGTTCAGCTTGTCTTGACTGAACAGCTATTAATTCAAAATTGAAATCTACAAAATTAACCAGGATGGAGGTCTTGTGATAAAAAGTGGGTTTGCAGCTGCCATCAGATACAATACAAACTCCAAACCAAAGAACCACCAGTAAGACATTTACATGTGTGTGTTTAAGCTGTGTGTGCCGCTGTATGGCGCATTGACAGGTACACCCAGCCCCAGGAATGGCATGCTGCTTCAGGCAAAGTCCATGGGCTGGGAGGGTCACTCACACCTTATCTTCATTTGATCAACAAAGTTTAACAACGAATACAGACATTTTCTTCACACTGGGATGGATTCGGTGTCGTACTCACCAGAAAGCAGAGCTGCGGCCAGTTATGGATGAAGTACCTGTACGTGTAAATTGAATAAGGCTCAGACAAGTCCTTGGTGATCAGTCTCATGATCCACGGCATCTGTAGCTCGGACTCGTAGCGGACATAGCGGATGCCGTGGCTGTCCTCTTCCGCTCGGCCGGGAGAGCTGCTCAGGTCGAGCCGGGCCAGCTCCGCGGCTGGCGGCTGCTGCGGGTCAACGAGGCTCTCCTCTCCGCCGGGCCCGGCAGCGTCCGGCGGCTCGACGCTCGGTGGTCTCGGAGGCTCTGTATGGTCAAACTCCTCTTTGCCTTCGTCCCCGGAGTGGCTGTGGGCCGCCTCAGTTCTCGTGAAACCCGGCATCCCGTTCATGCTATTGTTGACCAGAGGAGAGTGACTGCCGTTTTTGGAGAATGGGCTGTGGCCTTCGTGTTGGCAATGCTCACTATTGTTTCTAGCGGCTGGAGCCTCCTCATTGCTGCCGCTGCTGCTGCTGTCACAGTTGTCCACGGACGGTCTCGGATTGTCAGGCCGGTTCCCTGTATGCTGGTGGCTGTCAGCGTTCTCAGAGGGGCTGGCCAAGCCATTTAGCTGCTGCTGCTCTCGGGCTTGCATTTTGAGGTGCAGCGCCGCCGGGCTAGCTCTCGCTAGCATGTTTTTCTGCTTATTCTTAACCGACGTGTTAACTTCGCTCACCGGCTGCGACTTCTTCCCTGTATCGGTGGGTACACAGTCCTCCCTGTGGTAGGCCGACTCTCCGCCTTCCCCCGCCGGCTCCGCGCTCCCAGCCCCGGGGAAAGGAGGAATTTCAGCCGGGGATGCAGGCAGTGCGCTACTAGGCCCAGGCGGCACTGTGGCCATCCCACCGCATTAAGGTGGAGATTCACGCTTGGAAAACGTTGAACACTATCTCATCCACAAGACGAAGGGGTATACAATCAATATACAAGTTAGTTCACCGAATATTACATAAATCCAAGGGTTTTTGGGTCGATAACGTATCCGCTGGCGACGTTTGTCGCTGCTTTCTCCTCGATTTCCCTGCTGCCGCAAAGTGCTGTCGCAGCAAACGCCATTGCCACAGCAGACAGAAGCGTTTTACGACAGTAGTGTAACGCATGACAGATGCAGGTTTATTCAGCACCACCAGGGACGCTTATCTACTGTACTGAGTTCACTTAAAGCCATTTCTCCGTGTTCATTCTGTGGTTTTGTTGACTTTGATCTACAAGAAAAGAAAATACACAAAAGCAAGGAAAAGTGGACAGTGGAGTGGCTTCACGATGTTTACATTGCATTGGTGTACAGCCTGTAATTTCTAAACCCCTGAACGTATTTGTCTATTTAAAAACCTGAAAAAGTGTCGAAATGACAAACAAACACTTCGTCTATTGTACTGTTTTTTTTATATAACTTTTTTTTTTTTTTTTTACAGGATACCACTCTGCAAAATTGTTAAATTATTGACAAGAGGAGGTAAAGTGCATCATGGTTGAGTAATTACTTTTAACGTTAGTTTAATGCAGACTCTTGTCATAATTTGCATTTCATCTCATGTTTAATAGACCTGCATATAATCGGTCTTTGAATTTGTACTACAGCCTGATATGTGTTGGAACACTTTAAATGGTGAAATTAGCTCCACAGTGAGTGGTACCAAGTGTGATTTCAGAAGCTGTTCGACTGAAAGGTTCACAACCCTGTCAGGTCAAGCAAGACCTGTCTACTTTCTTACCAGCAGAGGGCGCCAAGTTGAAGATCGATTCGGACAGTACTGTATATATTTACAGTAACAATTCTGAAGTTTCTCCAGTAGATGTCGCCAGCGGATCAATTTTATTGTCCTTTCAGTTGGCCGGTGTAAGCACTTGTCTGTTTCGAAGTATGTGCCTTCAGCTGCCCTAAAAATGCTTATAATCTCTATGAAGTGAGAATGAATAATCATCGTAATGTATTATCTGAGCTCTATAAGAGTTACAGAGGTGAATTGTTAAACATTTACTATTTTTTAAAAACCTTCCCCAAACTTTGCTCCACTAGCTCTAACTTTGCTCCACATTAACCTTAGTGCTGGTTTTCATCGACATAAGAAAACAGCAGAGGAAAGAACTATGTTCTTTTCTGTTTATCCTATTAATGAATGTATAAGAGTTGTAAAAGATAAAAACCCCTGCCCTCTCAGCACTGACCTTAAAAAAACATGACAAAAGCATAAATGAAACAAACTAAAAGAGAAACAAAGTGAAATGTACGGCTAATATTGTGGATCTGTTTCATATTGAGGACAATGGCAAAAAAGTGGCAATCACACCGGTTGTGTAAATCATGCAAACCATGTCAAACTTCATTGGAAATAACCCTAAACACTGAGACGGCAGACTCACTTGAGTCCATGTTTATCTGCAGGGTGCCATGGCCTGGACGAGGAGGCAGTGTTTCTCTATTGTGTCCTCAAGCAAGTCCATGTACAGAGAGCTGGATCACTATTTGGAGAAGACACTGTGTGAACTTTCAAGTCCAACAACGCTGCCTTATTTCCTCTATGTAGAAAGAGGAAAACAAGACACTTCTACTGACATATAGTTTGTCCAGGTAGATAAACAGATAGAGCTTCTACAGTCAACACCTTCCCCTCTGTCCTACATTCAGCTACCTTGAACACATGTGTGCTTGATATGTGAAAGGAGATGGAGTTATATTGTGTTTGTAGATATATGTTACAGAGAAAGCGACGTAGAGATAGACGGGGAGAGAGACGGCCCTTTGAAAGCTAAGCCTTGGGGCTGAGAACTCTCTGAAGAGCTGGAATCAGACATGCACAATCAGTTCCCCCTCTTCAAATCTCCTTTACAGGCCTATCTACTTGAACAGGCTTCTCTTAATTACTTTCTCTATCACTTAGCGAGCTGTGCCTGGGACTAGGAGCAGCAGCGTCTTGCCAGAGACACTTGGCTGGTTGGAACCCATATTTATATATCTTCTTTCTCACAATCCTGTCCCGTACCTTCCTTTTTTCTCCCTCCTCCTCCTCCTCCTCCTCCTCCTCGCCCCCCCCTCGCTTTCATTCTAGGCTGCTCTTGTCTCTCTGTGGCTCTCCCCATCCTGTCTTTACCCTTTTCCAAATATCTCCAGGGTGTCAGTTGCGTCATGTGACTGGTGCGCTTGTGATTACAGCAGTTGGCAACTGTACTCCATGAGGAAGAACTCAAAATACCTTGAAAAAT
Organism: Chaetodon trifascialis; assembly: GCF_039877785.1. Taxonomy (NCBI): domain Eukaryota; kingdom Metazoa; phylum Chordata; class Actinopteri; order Chaetodontiformes; family Chaetodontidae; genus Chaetodon; species Chaetodon trifascialis. The sequence continues at coordinate 9,782,496 of NC_092074.1, forward strand.
GACAGCATATAAAGAAGTACCCTTTGAGGTCAGCTCGGCAGAGAGTGGCAGCATGCACAGGACAACCTGGGCTGATAATGACACCCAAGTACCATCCTCCTTCGAATCTCTGTGCCTGTCTGAACTGGTGTCAGGGGCTGGAGGCCAACCTTTGGATCTCCTCTTCTTACCCCCCTCCTCTCTCATATTCCTGCCTGTCACTTTGGCTTGCTCCCCTCACTCTGCTCACTTCCCTGTGTCGTCGTCGTCGTCGTCCTCCTCCTCCTCCTCCTCCTCCTCCTCTTTTTCTTCCTCTTTTTTTTTTATTTTTTTCTGTCTGGCGTCTGGTCCACTAGAGCTGTATTTAATTAGTTTCTGTTGGGTTAATTAGGGGCTAAAGTTAGGGGGTCGGACCAGAACAAAAGCGGGTCAGGCTGGACGGATGCAGGTGCTCCTGTGTGGTTGCCAGATTCCACCGTTCAGATTAAGATGGCTGAAAATTGTCTGGAGTATTGGGGAGAGAGTGAGAGAGGCATGAATTGCAGGGTGGGAGGTGTTCCATCACATATGGGATGACAGCTCCTTATACCCTCATGCTGGCACCATTGTGCTTATTATTTGATGCATCTTTTCTTTGCATTTTCTACAAGAAACCATCTCATATTCAGCAGACTTCAGCTTGCTTTCATGGCTTTTCCCTCTCATATTACACTGGCACACATCACACAGGGCTGATCTAATGTATGGTGTGTGCAAGTGATGTATTTGCCAGTCCGTTTCCCCGTTGCCATACAAGGTGCAGTGTTGTATGTTCTCATTCATATCGCTCCCAGGCACTCGGTCCCCTTTTTCATCTATGCGTGGCAGCTATACCCTCTCCTTTTGCTTTGTTGGTTGGCTGTGTAGAATGAAAAACATGTGAGGAGGACATCAAAAGACCAATCCAGACAAGTGAAGTATACATAAAATGAGCAATTCAAGCCTGTGAAGTCTACATCAGTTGTTTAAATGCAGTGATCATGTAAATGAAATGACTGAAAACAGCAGATGTAAGTCTAGAAAAGCTTCAGGCTGCAGCACTTTGAAGGTTACCTGCTTCCTTATTGTACTTTTGGCATGCACTATTTTAAAACATATTAAAGTGGGTAACTGGAGCTGTTTTTAATGGATGTACGACAAATACGTACTTACAGACTTATGTGTGCGACTTTGATTACAAAGAAGGGCGAGGAGAGCCAAAAGAGACACGATTTGACCTTTTCTTCTGTCCCGTGGAGCTGAAGATGGACCAGATGAACTGATATGAGGGGAGAGGAAGCGAGAGAAGAGGAGAGGAGAGAGAGGGCATCTCTGGCATGGCTGGAGACCCTCAGTGTGTGAGGGTCCTGGGGCCCTTTAGACAGGCGCCAGCCCAGCAGGGAGGCAGAGACAATCACGCAGCACCAGATTCAATGCACATGAGATGGAGGGATGGAGGGAGATGAGGAGACACAGAGGGGAGGATTGAGGAAGGGGGGGTGAGATGGGACAAAGAGCACAGCTGAGAAAGGTGGAGGACACGACAAGGAGAAGAGTAGACGGGCCCAGGTAGACATGGACAGAGCTGCTGAACAAGAGAAGAGTTGAAAAGAGATGGATGGAGACGGAGAGAATGACAGTGTGGATCAAGAGGAGGTGAGAAGAGAAGAAGTAAGAGGAAGAAAGAGCAAGCGAGAGAGAGATAGGATATATTCCCTCTGTAACAGTCTTTATCACCAGCCCAGATCGTGGCGTATGAACAGTGATCCAAGTCAACCATCTGCTGAGGCTAGATAAGCCTGGGAGAGCTGGGTATTGAGCTGTCACTCAGGGAGGAGTGGAGAAAAATAAAGAGAGGAGGGGAGAGAGGAACAGAGGAGAAATAAAGACAGAACGGGAGAGATCGAGAGGGAGGGAGGGAGGGGTCTGTGCAAGGTAGGAAAATTCAAAGGAGAAGATTTGAGCAGACTGGAGAGCATCCGTCTTGTTACAGAAAGACTTAACGTCAGCTAGATGTCCAGCCCTGTCCTGCCTAATCTTTAAATAATCCTTCAGCTAATGAGAAGAACAATAAAACCAAGCTATTTATTGGTTTTTATATTTGTCAACACACACACACACACACACACACACACACACACACACACACACACACACACACACACACACACACACACACACACACACACACACACACACACACACACACACACACACACACACGCACACACACACTAGTTTACGCTCACATCATCACGCTAATGGTGACACAAGGCTGTTTGTTGTTCATATTTATACATGTCACCAGTTAGAAGTACAAAATCAGGCTGTTTTCATTTTCCTCAAGCAACATCACAACTCACAACACATGCGTTTTAATGGCAAAAGAAGTGTATGTGTGTGTGGGGGGTGTCTCAGTTGATTAGACACCTCTTCTGCTGGTGAGGATCCCCAGAGTGGAAGATGGGTTACTAGTTGATTAAGCCTGTGTGTAGGTGATTAAGTTAAATCCCACTTAAACATACCCCCCTAAACCACTTACTGCAAAACTATGAATGAGGTTATTATCCTGTATGTGTGTGAGGAAAGTTTAACATTCGGTGTTGGGTGACTGGTGTCATCATTCACCTGATTTTAAAGATGTGCATCCAATCCCAGCCCTTCCTTTTTGGATGTGTGTTTGTGTTTATAGTGTGATACTGTGGTACTATGGGGGCGTGAATTAAGGCCGGGAGGGGGGTCAGGCCCGGGAGTGGGGGTTAGGAGGGGATTAGCCGAGGCCAGTTGGATCATTTTACAGCCGGAGGACCCCCCCTCACCCTCTGCAGTCTCCTGGACAATGAGGATTAAACTCCTCTTGTTCCTCAACTCCGAAAAACGGCAGGACGACAAAGACACTATTCCTCCTGGGTCCCCTGGCTGTGGCTGGGAGCTGAGCTGAGGAGAGGAGAGGAGGGAGGGAAGGAGTAAAGAGGAGAAGGAGGAGGAGGGAGGCAGGAGGAGGCAGGGGGTCCATCATAAAATTAATCCCTTCACAGTTTCCTCTGGGTGCAAAGTGAGATATGAGGCAGACATGTCTAATGAAACGCTACAGTCATCTAAGGGCACAGCGATAAAAGCATACATTAAACTAATGGAGCTCGTCATTAGTGCCTCTATTAAGCGGATCGAGAGGGTTGTCCTCTCCTTTTTTGATCAGCGAGGAAGATTAATCAATACCAATAAAACTCCTCCTTCTCCACATTGTCCTAATTCAGTGCTTGCACAGTAGCTGTGCGGCAATATTTAAGATTGCTTACCCATAATCCTCTGGGTCTATTTGTAGTTTACATTAAAGGAACAGTTTGACATTTGTTAAATATGCTTCATCACTTTCTTGCCAAGAGTTAGATGACAAGATTAATTCTAGGAGATGTTAGCTTAGCATAGCATAGAGACTTGAAACAAGAGAAACAGCTCTGTCTGAAGGTCACGAATGAATACCTTCTAAAAATCATGCACTGTGGTGTTACAGAAGGTTATGCACTTGACTTGCACATGTCCTGTTGAGATCAATGTGAAATAACAGGTTAATTAGTGAGCTTTGAGGTTCTGATACTGCAGGCAGATTTGGACGGTGCTGGCTAGCCGCTTCCCTGTGTTTCCAATATTTATGCTAAGCTAAGCTAATCGGCTGCTGGCTGTAGCCATGACTAGTTAGCTTTAGGCTGATTTTGTTACCCTCAGCCAGGTAAACTGTTGCCCTCTTCCCAAACTGTCAAACTCTTCCTTCAAAGTGATGTCGTATGGCACAAATAGAGACCACAAAGTATCACTTCCAGAATAACTTCAAGCTTAAAAGACTGAAAGATAAATCATGTGTAAAAGCCTAGTGATGAGCAGTGTGTGATCATAGCCTGAGGCATGGTGATTATGGATCCCTATGAGGCAAAGTGTCCACCCTGGGACATGCTAGTGGGCTCAGTATGTGGCAGGCTTTGGAAGGAGAGAGATTTGGTTGCACTCAATGTTTCACCGTAACAACTCCTTGCTTATAGCAATAGAGGACAAAAGTAATTTTTTGATGTTGTGATGCTGAGGATCAAATTTGTTGGTCAACATCCAAATGAGAGGGACGATAAAAGAGGAAGACAAAAGAAACAGAAGTCCACTGGTTTTAATCTGAGGGAAAAACGAGGGAGTCAATATAGGAACGTAAAGAGAGGAGTGAAAGAGAGAACCGAGGAGGAGGGCGAGGAGCACAACAGATCCAGGGGGAGTTAGAGGAGAGAGGAGAGCAGAGGAGGGGCCTTTCATACAAAAAGGCTCTCTTTTACTTATAAAAGAGGAAAAAAAGAGCAAAAGAAAAGCTTCTTCTCGCCTCCTGGACGCAGTGTCAAACCCAATCAGTGTCTGGTCTGGCAGTGCTGCTCGTCTCCCAGGCACCAGCTCACAATGGAGGCGAGCCTCGGCCGCCACACCTCTCACTTCCAATCTGCATCCTGCAGGACAGGCCTGAGAGCGAGTGGGCCGCGGGGAGGGACAACAATGCAGCTCAAATGTTCAAATTCTCCTAAAAAATCTGTGTGTGCTGAGAATTGGATTAACTAGTAAAAGTAAAAACACACTCCTCAAATAGCTTAAGATCAGTTCATGTTGATTTGGGCAGCTAATATCAGTTTTTATTGTGAGGAAGCTGGCCTGAGTGTGGCGTGGGATCAATGGCCGGATGTAGGTAGTTATTGTTCTTAAAGATTTTCAATACAGGTGGAAAGAATGGGACTTAGTGTCAGGGTGTGTGTACGGAAAGCCAAACACAAACATGGATAAACTGCTCGACGCTTACAACGACCAACAATCCCTGAGCTGTGCAGTCCCGCGCTAATAAACATGAGCAACAAGGCTTGATCCTTAAAAACCTCGCCAGTCAAAAAAAAAATGTCTATCTTGAATAGACACCCCCCTAAATCGCATTGTTGAGCAAATCCTGTATTAAAAGCAAAGAGTTACTCTGCATTTATACTCCTGA